>NW_022602409.1:0-1580 GCF_009176505.1 Sitodiplosis mosellana | reverse complement strand
GATAACGACAACATATTATATGTGAGGCTTTAATAACAATAAAAAAAGCAGCTTTATCCATTATTATCGAAAAAGAAAACGCTTTTGACATGCATACTAGCGCTCGATTTTTCGCACGGCAAATATCCATACGTATGCATTTTTCTACCACCACAACCGTCAAAGCGATCAGCAGTAGTAGTTTTTCAACTAAATTAAAAAAGAATCAATCATTTCAGCGTATACAATCGCAAAAACATCGATTCCATTGAATTTCATTTTCAAAATTAAAAGAAAACACGATTAAACCATTTTAAATAATGAAAAAAAAATTTACATGAAAATATACACAAAATAGCAATACTCATTCGAAATAAACATAAAAAAATTTAAAAAAAAGAAAAAAAAAGTTTTCGACCACATAATAAATCGAACCCCAGACCCTCAGAACAACACGCAAAAGACTTTCCCACACGGCCACACCATCCATACATACAGTACAGCTCAAACAAAACATGACTTGTGCTGTATGCGTAGAACGAACATTTCATTATTTTTTCACAAAATGAGCAACTTCCACTCAACCGATTTAAACGGCATAAGTACCATTCGAAAGATAATCACGCGTAGATGCGATTAAGGCCAAAAAACACTCACATACAACCGGAGTTATGGCCGTTTGAGTGAATTCCCATACATTTTATATGGGGAAAACTCATCATCACTCAAACGGCCATAACTCATGACTCAAATGTCAAAAGTGAGTGTTTTATGGCTTTAATCGCATCTACGCGTGATTATCTTTCGAATGGTACTTATGCCGTTTAAAATATCGCGTCACGACTTTTGGACGGCAAAACGCTTTAAAGCTTGACTTGAAGACTAAATACAAAAGTCGTGACGCGATATTTTTCCTTATTGTAAATAAATTTTCACAATAGTGAATGCGAAAAACACTTTTGAACTTCGTTCCCAGTAAAACATCGTCCTAGCACGGAGCGTCACTCCATTTGACGGCCTGAGAAGAAGAACCATTCCTACAAAACCTGTGCGCAGAACACAAACACAGAAATTTTTTAGTCAAAAGGCGAACAGCAAATTTGCGAGCGCAAAAACCTAATATATTTACAGCGATCGCAAAAGTATAACAAGCCTACTAGCATGCAAACTCCGTATAAGTAGGCCTGAAAATAGCATATTTACTGTATATATACTCGTGACGCCTAAACTGGCATTTTTGATATTTGGCTTGAAATGCACAGTTGTTGGAGCGTCACTTGTCGGACTATCGTCCTCCGTGATATAGAAGAAGATGTTTACCATAAGCAAGTGGGAATCAAATAAAGTAAGAAAAAGGCAACGTCGAAGGGCAATTTTTTCCAATTTTGCATGTTGACTGCCCGAAAGTTCCGTGAACTAAAAAAATTATTTCCATGCAGTATCGCTTCTCTCAAGCACGATCACATTAACATTATTAACATTGATTAATTGGAATCATCGAAGATAAGACGGTTACGGTGAGTACATTTGAGTGAATACACATATGAACTGCTCTTGCTATATATGGCCTATGATCAAATGTTCTTGTGTGTACATGTCCC
>NW_022602408.1:0-2041 GCF_009176505.1 Sitodiplosis mosellana | reverse complement strand
AAGAAGAAGAAGAAGAAGAAGAAGAAGAAGAAGAAGAAGAAGAAGAAAAAAACCAGAGCACAGAAATTCAGTCATATTGTAAACAAGAACAACAACACCACCAGCAGCAGCAGAAAAAGCAACAAAAAACATGTAAATGAAAACAGTTTGAAACAAACACACACAACCATAATAAGCGAGAAACACATGAAGGAGGAGTCGAACGGAA
The DNA here is from genome assembly GCF_009176505.1 of Sitodiplosis mosellana. NCBI lineage: Eukaryota > Metazoa > Arthropoda > Insecta > Diptera > Cecidomyiidae > Sitodiplosis > Sitodiplosis mosellana. The sequence continues at coordinate 1,833 of NW_022602408.1, read as the reverse complement.
GAAAGACATAATTTAATGCTGCGTATGAAGCGCGCAACAAACCGATGGAAGACGTGAAAATAAAGTTATATTTACTCTATCATTGTAATGAATGCAGAAATATCCGTTGGAAAAACGTATTTAAATAGTGATGGCCATATTCCAGGGGGCTGAGAACGACTCAATCTTAGTTTTAGTTTTAGTTTTTTTGTTTTGTTTCATCTCTTCCACCCAAAGATGGAATGCCATATCTCAAAATTTCGTGTGTATTTCGAAATAGCAACAACAAAACACAGACACAATCCGTTGAGATGATATTATGAAATCTCTAACAATTTTGTTTTGTGTACGCTAAATTTTCATTTGGACACTTCACATAACTTCGATCATTAGAGCGATAGAGCGATAGAGAGAGAAATTTAATATATATATATATTTTGCCGTATACAAAATTCATACGACGTATGGCATACATATGACTAACGAGCGTACAATAAAGGTTTTCGTACACTTTGAAGCATATATATATATATATATATATATATATATATATAAATGTGACGGCGATTCTATACATGTGTATTTGTTTGCGTGCCTATCTGATTTGCCCGCCGCAAGTGAGCGCCAACACTGAATACATCGCATTTTGAAATCTAGGGGCTTGATACAATAAGATACGGCGTGAACGAGAAACAACAACAGCAACAATGTATTTCCATGTGAAATGGCAAGGTCGCTAAGCGGAAATTTCAATTTTGCATACGATTTTGAAGTCGATCGCTGTGCTTTTGAGCTTTACTGCCTCGCTCAATTATTATGCGGAATTTTTGCAACATTTTTTTTTTTTGATTCCGTAGCCCACAACTGCATCTGTAGAACATTTTGAACAATAAAAATTATAATCTTTTCAATAGTTAAATTAATAAATTCATAATATTGGCATATTCAAAATGTCTCAATGGAAACATGTTTGAATATCGTATCCGTAGCAATTGGGGAATTTGCTCGTTGAGTTTTGCATAGTTTGTGTTCCAATAAGATAAAATTGAGTGAAAGAGAATGTGTGAGTGTGTATGTGTATGTGACGAATATATCCAATAATAATAATGAACCAAAAATCACTAGAGCATCGTTGACATACCGACAATGGTGCTGCTATTTGTATGGTGAACTGAAAATGCTTGCGATTTCAATGAGTTTTAATGATTAAAATTTTCATACGAAAATTCGATGTTCTATCAAATTTCGATGAATGCCATCTCATACACAATATAAACAATGCAAGTTGAATCATTCACCCTTTCTAATCCCGGTCTGAATGAGATGTTTTAAAAGTCTGATAACTTTGTCATTATCTTTCTCTCTCTCTCTCTCCCGCTCTTTCTCACTCACTCTTGCTCTTTCTATTTTCCTCTACGGGATATGTTGTGTTTAGTTCATTCATTGGGAACGATCTCGTCAGGATGAAAAGTTTCTATATTATATCACTATCAATTGACACTTTGCATTGCCAATCACGTGCGAGTTTGGATGCAAAAGTTTTCGCTTAAAATTGCCATGCACATAAATGCGTGATGTAAGTAAACATTTGGCTGAAGTCGTTGAAACCGGCGCAAATTCTATGAACAAAAAAAGGAGAGTATACGCGCAGAAACAATCAATGTGATCCGTGTTTTTCGCTTGTCGCTTTTTCACCCACAACTAATAGTAATATGTATGATGGTTTTGTATTGCTTTTCATTTAAATTGGTTCGTGTTTATTTCGTTGCTGCTGGTTTTTTTTATTTTGGCTGGTCGCCATTTCACGTGCTCTTTTTGATTGAAAACACATCGCTTATTTGATTGGCAGCCCAT
>NW_022602407.1:0-1938 GCF_009176505.1 Sitodiplosis mosellana | reverse complement strand
TGCTCTTTTTGATTGAAAACACATCGCTTATTTGATTGGCAGCCCATTGTTAAATTAACGGCAATTGTGAATGAAGCAACGTTCCATCTTTTGCACCGTTTTGTGTAAACGGATTGAACCGTTTGGTATTTGTTTTTTGTTCTTGGTTTTCGTTTACCCACTAAACCGCTTGGCTTGCTTAGCCAAATGAAACCGAAAGAGAATGCATACTACGGTGTTATATCATTGTGTTTTTTTTTCAAACATGATTTCGTCGCATTTTCAGCTCTCACCATCCATGTGCAACATGGCAAAGAACATTTATGAGAGGTAATAAATCTAGCGAGAGACACAGAGAGAGAAAACTAGGTAATAGTCATTTGATTCAATTCACTTGGCAAATAATCATATTAGAATGCGTTGGTTATCATAGAATATCGTTTGTTTTGTTTTTTCCTCTTCATTTTTTTTTTAGCTTTCTCAAGTCGATTATACCTCTTTATGTGCATATTACATAGATCTAGCATATGAATTTCAAGTTTTGATGGGGTACGTGTGCTGCTTTTGTGTTTGTTTAAAATCAAATTTGTTGAGGACACACGATTACATAATCTTATAAATATTTAGCTCCATTGTTGCAAACGCGAAAGCTGTTTACGATTTTTCTACTATAACGAATCGGCGTTGTCAAATACAATTACTTCACATGTTTTCTGTGGAATAGAATCGGATTACAATAACGAAATGATCAAATCTGTCAATTAAATGCGATTCAGGTGGCGGGGGACGCATTGGCTTTTGAAATGAGGAGAGGAGGGCGTGTAGAGAAGGTGAAAGTGCGCAACTGATGCAAATGACAAGAAATTTATGTTGCACACCGTTGTTTATTTAACGATAGAGCCATTATGAATTCATACAAATATTCGGCTAAATGGGCTTGTATTCAAGAATAAACGGATTATAGGTGAAGTTGTTATAAACTAGAATTCGGCGCCAAACCAACCGATCTTTTTTACAGCCAAACGTGACGTGACATATTTATTAACCGTCACACTTCTTTTTCTCTCACTCCTCGCTCTCTTCTTGCGTTCTGTCTCTTGCTGCCTTCGTCGACATGAATGTGTTAACAACATTCTTATTAGTAAGTTACATTTTAAATGCGTATATACATTTTCAGTGCGGAAATTATGATTTCAAACAATTTGTGTTGACGGTTCAAATATCGTCGTCATCGTCATCATCGTGGTTCACACAGAGCACACTAAAAAAAGCCATCTTTAATTCAGATCAAATCCGTTCCAGGAGACTCATTGAATCGAAAACTTGCAATGGATTGTGTTATTTATGGAATCACGGTGTGGTGAGTGGAAGCATATAGCGACTGTGTGAGCCCCATCATCACCATGAAACGTGAACACCAAATTTTTGCACTCTATCTCTCTCGTTCGCTCTTGCCAATTCTATGTGCCAATGCCGAGTGCTGTGTGTACGTATCTTTCAAATGAACTGTGGCAGAAGAAAAGAGAGTATTTCCTGTATACCATGCCCCCACCACTCACATTTTCTCTCGAAGCGCGCACGATTCGGCATCGACACGAAACACGCGACACCATATAACCTAATGGAGGGCACAATTGGAGCAAAATGCTCTGCTTTATATTGCCTTGGCGCGAGCAATTTCTCTCCGTTCATTCAGACATTTTCTACTTGAAGACCGCAAACTCAATACACCGCCACCGAGTTAGAGATAGAAGGAAACGGTGAGACGAAGAGAGGGATGTAGTGAGCAAGCAAACCCGAACCCGAGCCCGAGCCCGAGGACATCGAAAAGACAACGGACAGCTTGTGTATATGTGTCTTCGTTGCGCTCTTATCATCTCACCATTTCAATTATATTTTATGCGCGCACAAGGATAACGACAACATATTATATGTGAGGCTTTAATAACAATAAAAAAA
>NW_022602406.1:0-2159 GCF_009176505.1 Sitodiplosis mosellana | reverse complement strand
TTGCTATATATGGCCTATGATCAAATGTTCTTGTGTGTACATGTCCCAATGTATGTATGAGCGAATTACAGCGTAACTGTAGCTGCTCACATATTTTCATAAGTAAAATGACCGAGTCATAACTCGGAATCTCAGTAGCTGTTTGAAATTTATTTGGCTAGCAAATCGCCTATCTATGTTTTAAGAAATAAGACGACAGCCCAATATTATAATTAAATTCTAAGTTGTCTCTTTTTTCAGCATTCCCAATAAAAAAATCCATTCATTTTTTTCAACGAAAATTCTCTATACTTTATACATTTCATTTCCCCTCAATTCACTCACACTTGTAAACTGATATACGTGATCATTGCGGATCACGAAACTCTTATACAACATTCTTTCATATACTCTTCAGTCACAATTCAATCGTCATCGACATCAGACACCTCGTTGTGACTCCTAGAGAAATAATTTCCTAGTAAATCCGCGTAAGTGAATATAGTGATTTTCCTTTCTTCTCATTGAATTTGTCTAAATTAAAGGAAATATATTTGAATTTTCGATGTGAAACGCATACACCAATTTTTGAAAATTAATCAAAGTTCGATCAATGTTGAACAAATATTTCTCTTGGTTGAGCTCTTTATATATAAATAGTATATGAGAATTATAATGGCGTCGTACAATCCACATATCTTCATTTTTTTCTCATCAGTCTAGATGTTCGAAACTACTAAATAATTAAGGCTAAATTTTTACTGAAGTGATTTCATAATTTTCTGCACTAAAATCATAATTATCAAATATTATTTCTCTTCTGCAGAACGTATCTTCGTTAATTGCAAAATATAACAACATACGCATTACGCAGCATACTAAATAAATGCGATTCCACCATTTGGCTTTTGGAAGAAGAAAAAAACAAATGAATCCAAGACATTTGTGTTTAGTATACCATCTACAAGTATTTATTTTGAAATTTAAATCAACAATCTTCGAACAAAAGAAAAGTGTAAAAAATGCCATGTATGTGTTTGTAAGCGTGTGTGTTAGTTGGTCGGAGCGAACTACACGACGTTTCACATATCACACACGTCACACATAATAACACACGTGCGTGCATATGCTCACGCTGTCACGAATACTTTGTTCGAAAACAAGTTGATTTAAAATTAAATTTTTCTTCGTTATTTTTATGTATTGGTTTGAATACAAACACGATTTTTCCCTTTTTCCATAGTTTTGACGGGCTATTGATGTGAAATGTGTGTGTAAATTATTTTTTAAATTAAAATTTAGAGTCGAAATTGAATCCATTTTGAACGGAACTGATAAAAAGAAATAAAGTGCATTGAAAATGCAAAAAAAAAAAAAATCTCGGTGGCCGGCAAAATCCACGTGGGGAGTTGTAGAAGAGTTTGTGGTTATTTTTTAGTGAGATTCACTGAAGCTGATTACATGGCGTTACAATAGTTGTCTGCGACACAATTATTGTATTAACTCATGTCCTACATACCCTAATATAGATAATGAAATATTTTCTAGCTAATCTATCAGTCTCGAACTCGCGACACACACTATCAAGTGAGTGTGCATCGCTCAACCACTCTTCCACTGTGCCACCGCCGCCGCGATGAACAATCGACCGAGTGTCGAGTTGTAATGTGCGTAAATACGTTCCGCCGAACAGCGGAGAACACACCGTTCAGTGTATTCGATTTCGACTTTTACAACGCTGCATTTCATGAATGAAAAATGTCAATTGATCTACGTCACACTGCACACCGTATTCATCTGTACTGAATGACCATCTGCAGCCGAATCAAACACACAATAAAAGCCATTGTTCTTTCTAATGAAAAACCACATCATTGAATTTATTTTTATACATGTTTCCAATTGAAATGTTCAATTCGACAATTGTCAACGAAAATGTTGTATAAATAAATGAAATCAAATCAAATTTAAATCGAACAAAACTGTCTACATTCATTCATATACAAAATCCACCTAGCAGTAGATTCGAATTCACTTGCCGAAGACAAAGCGAACCGAACCGAAACCGATCGATTAGAATGGAAATGGTTTGTATTTGATAGTCGATTGGACAGTTGATCATTTGTTGATGCGAAAATAAAAACGTTTAAAAACATCCATAAATTCTTGTTCGTTTTTTT
>NW_022602405.1:0-3646 GCF_009176505.1 Sitodiplosis mosellana | reverse complement strand
CCACCATAATTTTTTCACATAATCAATATTTTAATACGTAATTGGTGAAAAAAATGCCACGACCGTATTGTTATCGAACCTTTTTCATAACGGGCTGTGCTGTTTTTTTCATATTGTTTAAATGTTTACGCGTTTGTTTTGAACGCGCCTAATTTTTGTTAGTTTCAATTTTAAATAAATCTATTTAGTTCGGATCACTGAAATAAACTGCAAAAACATGGCGGAACGTGCGTGAGTCGCCTCCTGTACGAAGTTTTTATAATCAAAAAGAAATGACCGAACGAAACAACCGCATAGAATTTGGAATGGCGCACACAAGCAAAGCACTTAATGTTAAACACATGTACACTACAACCAGATACACAAAGAATTGAACCGAGTCGAAATCGAAGTCATGTATACATGAATATGCGTTCCGCACAACCACACACACACATACACCACATAGATCTATATATATGAAGAAGACGACGACAACGTCGAAGTGGCAAATCAAACTCAATACACACACATAATGTAGCGAAAGAAACGCTCCAACACACACTCAAACAACAACGATGATATGACCGACTCTCTTCTATTGCTCACACACTCGAAGCACACTCGATAATTTTCAACAAAAAAAAAAGAAATTTTGTTTTTTCCTGTGTCGTTTTTGCTTCTAGCTCAACTGGTCAAGTTGTCTTGAATGAATATACTATCATTACTAAACCTACTGAATTTTATGGAAATAACTGCCAAATACAAATGGCCGATTGTCTTACAGATAGAAATTTTTTTTTTCTCGTTTCGTTCTGGTTAAGTTCAAAAATGATAGGGACCGTTCCTGCTAGTATTTCGATGGCTGTGTGTCGCCTGTTCGACGCGAGCACCAAATTATCACGCTGCTTTAGGCTGAATTATTCTCTGTTTCTTTCTTTCTTCGAATTTTTTTAAATGCGAAAATCGGGTTGTGTGGTGTGTTAACCGATTTTTCTTAAATGTGTTTTTCAGTCGTAATTAGTGTGTGCATGAATGTCCGCAGTGAGCGAACCGAACTGAGCTGCCCCGTTGTCGGTGTGCGGTATGAATGTGTCTGGATGGGTTTCGGCGTGCATAGATGTGATGATGTATTTGTGTGTATACATGTACAATGAATGATGGCGAGACGAGTATAGTATGATATGCGGCGTATGTGTGTGCGTGCGTACGCGTGTTTGTATTGATGAGGCCTGCAAAGCCTCGCTATAACTTTGCTACAACTTATTTCTATCTCCACGTCGTACTTCCGGCAGGTTGTCATTTCATTTTCAATACACACATGAATGCGGCTTCATGAGAGAGCGCGCCATGCGTCTGTATTATACGTACACATGCGATAGTGTACGTGTGTATGCGTATGTGTGTGTGGTACTACGTAAGTATTTTCGGCAGTGATGCCGCAGCCTCATCGTATTCAATTCGGACACTATATTAAAAAAAATTGGTTACAGACAAGGCTAAAAATGTTATACCACATGCAATCCGATGCAAATTTTCGATCTGCTGAGCCAATGCAAAATATTCGTGTCAAGCTAACCGAAAAGGACAAGCAATTTGCACGGAAAAACTGTAGCAAATATTCATGGCTCTTTGATTTTTGTGTTATCGTTTGCTTTCCGAACATTTACAACAACAGCAAAGAAAAAACTCTCTCTCCTTTGCCAGCTCGCTCGTTCATTCGCTTTCTTTCTCTCTTTCTCCGTCTTTCGTTTGGTCAAATTTACGAAAAACAAGTCGTAGCACAAATACATGGAAATTAGTGGCACTTCGCACACAATAAACATGCACACAAGCCCAAATATAAAATAATGGATGAACGAATAAAAAAAAAAGTATAATACTATAAAACTTCAAAAGTATGGCTCCTCAACACACTGTTCTCTCTTTTCTGCACCCAATGATCGCAATGATTTATTTTCAATGTTTACATATGGTATTCGCGGTAAAAATGTCTCTCCATTTTCTCTCATGAACGATATAGAATGTTAAATTAAAATTCCGTTCAAAATTCTGGTTAAAAGTCATGAAGTATTCGATTTATTCAATGGACAACAACTATAAACAAAATCGACCGAAATTCGGTATCTTTTCGTTTTTTTTTTGGTCTTTACAACGAGAAATGAAGTGTTTTATTGGTTTTGTTTGTTTGGAACCTACCAAAGAAGCAAATTATATTGTGTGTGTATGTATCTAGAAAACAATTTTGACTTTTTTTTTCGGAGCAAAAAAATTTTATGAAAATAATAAAAAAAAACGGTAGCGCTAAGTATCAAAACAGCAAAAGATGTTCCTTGAAAGAATACGGGAAGCTTACTAACGTCGCTGCGTGTAAAATGATGTTCGATGCGACAATGAGGTCCGGTACATATTGGTTATGTATGCGAATGTATCGGTGTAAGCGGCTTCTTGATGCGATGCATGTATTTGTGTAAACGGGCCCACATCACAGCAACATACACACACGCAGCACACATACAATTATCGCTTGTGTGTTCGATTGTGTGAATTGGTTGAGTGTATGTGGCTTTTTCTCTCGTCTTTTTCCAACTTGTCTTTTTCCTAATGAGAGCGTATTAATGGAATGCGTAGTAGGCCAGTCATGTTACTATAGCAACTTTTCAACCGTATTTCAATGTAAACAATAGCTCCGTCGAATCTCTGGAAACGACGATTGTCCATTTCGAAAATAGCTATTCGATCATTTGCCTTCAAGAAACATGGACGATGCTACAAGTTGTGTGACCATACGATTTTGATATCTAAAGCCAGAGATATCGTGCATTTCTTTTTTATTTTTGCCTTGACGAAGTGACTCAGTTTATTTTTTCGTTTCGCGCGCAGCAAAAAGCATTGTTTATGTTTTAGTTGCTTTTCTTTGTATCAATTTTAAGATGCGTGCCATTCCCAAATGGGTTGAAAAGATCCACGAGGAGAATGAGGATAAAGAGCAAGCCGGGTGAGTCTATTGAACTGTGGAATTTTGCGTGTGACACCATCGCAGTAAACATGTGCATTTGTTTCTTCTAATTACCATGTGATTGTGATATCATTGTAGGATTCACTCGATTTGCTTTCATCCGGAGGGTATTCAACTTATCGTTGGCGCTTGTGACAAAGTTTTAGTGTATGAACCAAATGAAGGCACTCTTATCGAAACGCTGACCGGACACAAGGACACCGTTTACGCGGTAGCATATGCATACGATGGCAAAAAATTTGCGTCCGGCGGTTCCGATAAATGTGTCATCGTTTGGTCCAACAAACTCGATGGCATACTCAAATACTCGTAAGTTCTATGGAATGCAAAAGATGATTTTAATGGAAATTATATTGAGTGTTCTGTTTATTTTAGTCATAGCGACTCAATTCAATGCTTGGCCTTTAACCCGGTGTCACATCAATTGGTGTCGTGCACTCAGACAGATTTCGCATTCTGGTCGGCCGAACAGAAAGCGGTGCAAAAGTTTAAGGTTTCATCTCGGATAAATTGCTGTGCCTGGACGAACGATGGCCAGTATTTGGCTTTGGGTATGGCAAACGGGACTGTTTCCATTCGAAATAAGGTGAGATGAAATCAAGCAATAAAAATTATGTTAAGTTTTATAACGAGTATTTGACTCTCTTT
>NW_022602404.1:0-1242 GCF_009176505.1 Sitodiplosis mosellana | reverse complement strand
TCTCTCTCTCTCTCTCTCTCTCTCTCTCTCTCTCTCTCTCTCTCTCTTTCTCTCTCTCTTTCTCTCTCTCTCTCTGTTTGACTCACTGTGAAAAATCCCCGTACGCATGTGGCCACTTTGATTTGAAGGATAAGAGGCGATGTCAAGAAGGAAATTGAATATTTCTTCGATGCGTGTACTCAAAACCGCAAATGCACCGAATTTCAAGCCATATTTGCCAAAGTCGGGCCTATGGTTTGCCTTTTTTCCTCGTCCTTGTTTATTATTTGTTCATTTAGTGTGTCGATAAGATTACATGCGCTGTAACCCATTGGCAGTAAAAGCGAGCGATAGCTTTTTGTCTAGATTTTAAGCCGGAGAATGCAATCGAAATTTTCTTCGGTTTTGCTTTGTGTCCTCTTCCTTGCACATTCCAAAGATAGTGTATGCACATTTTTTTCCGGTTTATGTGGCCTCAAACACTCATATGTTCAATACAGAAGTCAAACTCAATCATTTTCATATCGATCAAAACGTACACGATTGCCATAATCTCGTTATTGTTGTGCTTCTGTCACGGCAACAAACCCAAAAACATGCACTGAATTCGGTGTAGAGTGCGGAAGAGAGGGAGAGCAAACGAACATCGAAAATCGCATTCAATTATCGTTTTTCCACAAGCGAATATAAAAATGAAAAATGTGCTAATGATAGCAATCAATGGCATAAAATACACTTTGAAAATTGGAAATCCCATTTCGATAGCAATAAATGTTCATCACGATATATTAAACCCATCAAAAAGAACAATGGACAGACTGTCACCAAAATACACTGTTGAATCAAAAATTCAACAACAAAACAAAAAAAAAAAAACGATATCGAACATAAACACATACATACACACACACCCATAGCCACTTCTAATAAAATGTCCAATAAATAATATCGAATTAAATTTGTTGTGGAGACGGTGAATGCATCGAGAGTGGAAAAAAAAGTGTACGACATATCGAAAAGAAAGACGATTTAAATGAAATCTGTATAGTCATGCATGTGGCTCTTGGTGACATTATCGAAAATCAAGATAAATGATACACCAAAGGGAAATTCTTGTCGGCCGAACAGAAAGCGGTGCAAAAGTTTAAGGTTTCATTTCGAATAAATTGCTGTGCCTGGACGAACGATGGCCAGTATTTGGCTTTGGGCATGGCAAATGGGACTGTTTCCATTCGAAATAAGGTGAGATGAAATCATGCAATA
>NW_022602403.1:0-3867 GCF_009176505.1 Sitodiplosis mosellana | reverse complement strand
CCACCATAATTTTTTCACATAATCAATATTTTAATACGTAATTGGTGGAAAAAAATGCCACGACCGTATTGTTATCGAACCTTTTTCATAACGGGCTGTGCTGTTTTTTTCATATTGTTTAAATGTTTACGCGTTTGTTTTGAACGCGCCTAATTTTTGTTACTTTCAATTTGAAATAAATCTATTTAGTTCGGATCACTGATATACGGAGTTTTTCCTTACTTCTATGAAATGAAACACTTTTTTTTCTAAGTGTTTTTATTTTATTTTTAAATTGATCAAATGAGGCAAAAGCAGAGCTATGTCTTGCTTGGCTGGTGAGTTACAGAAGACTAAATTCTAAAGACACATTTTTTCCGTAGCTTAACTAATTGTTTTTCTTATCAATATTCTGAAAAATAGTGGGGAAGGCATATTGACCAATGAAATGAGATAAGTAGGTAAAAAGGGATGGGTTTGCACTTGACCAAGGTATTAGGAATGTGAACCATCAATTCGGCTTAAAGTTCCGAATGGTATGGAAGGTAGGCGAAAGAAAAAGGGATTAGCATATGCTAATTGTTTTGAGTGCAAATTTTGAGCACAAAGTGGCACCATAATGTCGGGTACGTCGGGAATTACCCAAAAAAGGAAGTCAGTTTATGACAAAAATACATTTCAAACTCTCATCCAAATCAGAAATCATTTTAAATCAATGGGCGTCTGATACACCCAACAATCGGAGAGAGAAGAAAAAACGCGCAAAAACTCATGTGGCTCAATTTTCATGGGAAACACCGTGAGATAGATTTGCGTTGTGCGAACAAGACAAGTGGAAATCAAGTGCAAATAACAACATACTTAGCTTTTTACGGCCCCTTAATTGACTGCCAAATCCAATTTTCCTGTGCTTTGAATATACAATAATAACTTTTTGGCGCTGCACGAAGCAAGAGAAAGAGTGAGAAGAAATGAGAAAAACGAATCACGTAAAAATGCTTCTCTTTTGTTTTCATTTTATTGATTTGCCGTAGCCGACGAAGAAACAGGGAATGTTTGGCGCAAAAGAATATTCCGCCGAGTCAGTTTTCAGTAAGTGAAGAATGAAATGTGCAGAAAGGCAAAATGATATGCAAATTTGGCACATAGATTGATACACACGAAAGACGAAATAATATAAACGAAAGAAAAAGAAATTCATTTGACGTGCATATTCTCCTTCTGCACACCGGCTTTAATAAGACAGATGAACGGTATGGAATGAATCGACGAATCATCAATCTGTTTAAATTCAATTATTTGAACGTTTTTCCGTTGTTGTTGCTGTTGCGCCCGATTCGAAAATAGCACAGTCTCCATGGATAACAAAGAAAAATCGTTTGAGTTTCTTTTAACAAGACCATAAGAGACAGAATATTTTTTGTTGCTTTTGTTTGGGTTCATTGCACTTGCAATTCGCATCAACGGTGAATATGCATTTTTCTACATTGCTTTACCGTACAAAACCCCATGATAATAACAAGATTGTTAGCTAAATGATGTTAAGACATTATTATTCTTACTCTTGAAAATGAGTGTGCAGTATGCAAAATGCGAAAAGAGCATAGAACATTGGGAAAAAGAGAGCTCACAGACACATAAACACACACCGAAAACAACGGGTCTCCAGACCGAAAAATCATCAAACAAACAACAGAGCAGTCGACAGCACACCCAGCAACCAATTCAAGAAAAAAAAACAGCCGTCTACGGAATCGAAAGACAAATATCGATTTGCTGAGAATTTGAAGTTCATTTTCTTTTGGATTTCACCATTAAAATCGATTTCGGTCAATTATTTTCGTGTTTATGGTCGGATTTTGATTTATGCAGATTCGTTGCGCCCGATGCATGTTTATTTCCTCTTGCCCGCAATCCACAACCAAAGCCAAAGCCAATGCCAAACCAAACAAAATCCACATTGAATACGGGCACACGGCGTCGACGATTAGATTACAATCACCACATAAAAGCGTATTTGCTAAATGGGAATTAATGAAGATGCAGCAGGAAAGGAAACAAAGATTACATTTGAACGGCGAACGTGATGTGAAGTGGGTCCATTCTGCAAAATCGATGCGAAAACCCAGAGCCAAGCCAAAAACAAAACAAAAGGCAAGTGCAATAGGCTGAAGATCGATTCTAATTTACTGAATTTAACCTGCCTTAGCGAAATCGGCGAAATCGTTTCACCATCTCGCAAGAGGAAGACGACGACGACGACGGCAAAAAAAAACACACGATACTCACACACAATCGCTTAACTTGCATATGCTTTGGATTTTTGCATTTTTCAGCTTCTCGGGTGCGCGCACGCTATGCATCAAATGCGATTGCTTTCAGTCGGTCGTTTGCCCGGTTCGTTCGTTCGGCTTTGCTCCAACGGATGGAACATAAAATTGAAAATATTTCCAATGATTTATGGTTTGCCATAAATTTAAACAAATTGATATTATTTGTCTTGTCGGCTGGCTGACTGGCTGACTGTGCGGTTCACAGATCACTATACGATACGAATTCAAAATGCGCGTGATTTGTTAAAAATCGGCGCGCTTATTTTGTTTCATTTTTTGACTGATCATGTGCTTAGAATTATTAGCATCGCATATATATATATATATACGGAGATACACTTAAGGCGGCACACCATAACTTTAGTGCGGCAACTCGCAATGATTTGCAACTTCTTTTTCCCCGTCTCTTTATCTCTTTAGTTTTTGGTTAAATGGAAGACAAATCGATGTTTCCCTTCTAAGTATTTGCTCAAGGACCGAAACAACAATGTGTGGTTTCATTGTGTCGCTTATGCATCCTAGGCGATCGTTCTTTTCAAATGACATCATCATCACAACAAAGTATCTTTTTCAATAAAATAATGTGCCAAATTTTTTGCTTTTGCCGCTGGTTTTTTGTCCAAACCCGGAATTCAATTCAAAGTACCGCACCAAAAAAAAAAACGACGGAAAAAATGCCGAACGAGAAAAGATGTAACATCTGCGCTAAAAGTCGCGCTTTTAAAATCGTTTATACAAACTTTGCATAACATGAAAAGAATGGGAATTCTCAGAAGAATGTTATCAATCCGTCGTTGAATTATTTGTGACCGATCGCAACAAACAATCGCATAAATCTTTTTGACACTGTTGAAGTTTTGTGTGCACAGAACAAAGGCGAACAGCTTGCAGCGTCGATAAATTGAAATGAAACGAAGCGATGAAACGCAAAAACGAGAAAAAACGAACAAATTGAATGAAAAACCACACAATTTCTGCCCCATACTACGTTTTTTTTCTCTCTTGGTTCGTTTTCATCACAGAGTCAAAATGATAATTTGTGTCTGTTTGAGTTTCGAATGTCAGGATTATCCTGTCAACGGTCAAAAGTTACATTGTTTATCTGTAAATTTTTCATCAACGACCACGACCCGATTTGAAGTATCCGAGACTCTCGACTCGGTAATTCGAGATCTTTATGTATTTCATTTTTATTCTTTTTTTCCCAATATTGTCATCGGAGTGGCAACATGTGAATGCTTGACTTAATTTTCAACCAAAATTGAAAAATTCCCCCGAATGTACATGTATAGATAGATTGGTTGAGCGCAGACCAGAGTCGATCATCAGTGGCATTTGAAGGGTTCATGGGCAATTCGTTTTGCTATGCGTATTTTTTTTTCGTTCAGCCTTTAATGAACTCTGTGTGTTCGTGTGTTTTTTCGATGCTCATCATGGCAAATGAAATATGTGGTTTTGGTTTTTTATTTCGTTTTTGTGTACAATGTTTGCGCGCACTTTTCGACTGGCCAAACGAAATAATTAACAAAAAACTATATTGGGCTCGGAAAGTGAG
>NW_022602402.1:0-2291 GCF_009176505.1 Sitodiplosis mosellana | reverse complement strand
GAGAGAGAGAGAGAGAGAGAGAGAGAGAGAGAGAATGTGTGTCTGCTGCGAGTTCGTTACTTTGTGCAAAGAAAATTTGAAACGAAAAAGGCTTGGCATTTCAAATAAATAATAAATTTTATCGCTGTTTGAGCAGTCTCATTCGCATTAGTCATCTCCCACTTGAAAATTTGAATGAGCCATAACCCACATCAGTTAACAAACATACAAACACATGCACATACAAACCGATACACGCACAGTGAAGAAAGACACTCACATGTGAGTATCTGTATCCAGATTTTCTGGAAGCGAGACGGAGAGCATTGCGATGAAATTGAAACATGCTACGGACGGTAGAGAGAATTTTCCTCGATTGCTATACATTTAACTCGACATCAGTCATAATTCATTAGCAAACACAATCACACACCGGCAAAGCAAAGCGTTCCACTGTAAGTTGATGTGTTTGTGAGTGTGGAGAATATTTACAGCCCTCAGTCGTTGCCGTTGCCGTTGCCGTTTCAAATAATATATTTATAGAGCCGGCCGGTAAAATTTTTGCCATATGCAAAACAGTATGATTGTTGTTTTTTCTTCTTTCCTCCTCATTCAATCTCTCAGTTTTGTTATTTGTTGTTTTGTTTTTTTTTTCTCCTCTGTTCGAGCTACATGCTTGTCTCACGAATCTAAAATTCCAATCGTGTGTGCGTTCTGTGGTGAGTATTTCTATTTTCGCAATGGCATTCAAAAGATGTGATAGATCAAACCGCATACCATATTGACGACCGACTGGATTCTTTGAAGTAAATATTAATGTCATAATGGTAAAGAAAAAAAAACCGAACGGGCACCAGAGTGAGAGAGCTGCCTAGATTTTTTGCTACATTTTAATGGGCCTCTCTCGCATTTTGTTGTAGCTGCTGCTGCTGCTGCTGCTGCTGCTGGTGTTGTTGTTGTTGCCGTTGTCTTTCCGTTTGCCATCCGCATTTTTTTGTGTGTAATCATTTCGCAAAGTACACAAACTCACCCAAATGTGCTGAGTTCGCCGACAAGATAACTCTCTTTTCCTCAATGCCGAACAAAAGGCACACACTCACACACATACGCACTGTGTGATGAATGCCAAGAGAAGTTCTTTATTCTGTGTGACGTGTGCATAAGATTGAAAATGGCAGATACGCGTATTTAAAACGTGATCGCTTGTTTATAAGCAAATAATTATAAAACAATATTCTTTTCTCTCGTTCAGTTTTTTCTTCTCTCTCCATTCTGGTCTCTGCTGCTGCTTTCTGCTTAAGCGTTGATTATAAAACGCTTGCAATGGGAAAATAAACAAAAATCAACGATAATACAACTATGTATGCTGACACTAACCACGGGAAAAGGCAAACATGAGTGAGACACAGGGAACGATACAGAGAGAGAGAGAGAGAGAGAGAGAGAGAGAGAGAGAGAGAATATCGCGCATTTTTGTATGTGGCGTTGTTGCTGCTGCTGCTGTTGTTGTTGTTGCTGCATCAGGCCGCTGCTGCATTTTTCTACCGACATTTGCTCCTTCCACATATTTTCTCTCTTTTTCTCACTCGTTCTGAACGCGGCAAATGTAATCGAATATCGTCTAAACCACAAGTTGACATAAAATTTCATCTAATATTCCCTTTAATTGAACAACTAGCGCACATTTTCATTTTCCATTTATTGATTCGCGTTCAGCACACACACATACACTCGCTCACTCACTCAAATCGCATCATGTATTGTGGTTTTTGTCACTCGATCCAACAATTCATTCATGATGAAAACGGACTTAGGCTGCGTGTTCAGCTTTTGTTTTTATTTGCTTATTCGTGCTCGTTCGCTCGTTGGTTGGTTTTTTTTTCATTTCATTCCTTTGTGAATTCACCATTTTCGTTCAAAAATTTTCCTTTCCGTTGGATGGAACTAATATTGTTTAGTAACTGTGTTTGCCATTACTTTAGATAAGCAAACAGTATTAAATTATTTATCAAATATAATAAACATACAGTTTTTTTCGTTCTCTCTCTCTCTCTCTCTCTCTCTCTCTCTCTCTCTCTCTCTCTCTCTCTCTCTGTGTGTGTGTGTGTGTCGTCTATTTTTAACGGATCGCCTGCTTCGCTGGTTTTTTTTTCTTCTTCTCTTTCGTCTTTGCTCACCTCTTGTTTGCTCTGTATATCGCCTGTCATTCTTTATTTGTCTATGTTTGTTTTTTATTTTCTGTCAAAATGTGTACAGCTCTCTTTATCTCTCTCTCTCTCTCTCTCTCTCTCTCTCTCTCTCTCTCTCTCTCT
>NW_022602401.1:0-6802 GCF_009176505.1 Sitodiplosis mosellana | reverse complement strand
GATGGATGTTGCTATGTACAATTTTGAGTTTATGTGTGTGTTTTTTTTCGTCTTTTTCGTATTTTTCGGGTAACCCAGTCGATGTTGTGTGCGTGACTCACTTGAACATTGCATATAATGCATGCTCTGCATTCACAGCATATTTTCAATGCGACGACGATCTTCATGTTGTTTGTTTCATGTGTATGTCGAAGTGAACGGTAGGCAACGAGTGGCTTTGAATTCAAGAGATGCAATCGACCATAATCAACCAATGCTGGAAACGATAGATGTATGTTGACGATAGCGTTGCGCGCGCGATTGCAATGAAGACGAATGTGGAATCAGTTGAATCGGCCGTTGTGTAATAGTTGGAAGAACTCAAATGGCGGCTATAATTGGCTTCACTTCAACCATAAGCACTATAACTATTGAACCAATTGAAGCTATAAATAAAATGGACGGTGAGCAAAAATGCAGATTTTAAATGGAATAAATGAGTGTGAATGTGTTTGTT
Source organism: Sitodiplosis mosellana (assembly GCF_009176505.1). Taxonomy (NCBI): domain Eukaryota; kingdom Metazoa; phylum Arthropoda; class Insecta; order Diptera; family Cecidomyiidae; genus Sitodiplosis; species Sitodiplosis mosellana. The sequence goes on along the minus strand of NW_022602401.1, from coordinate 6,306 downwards.
TGATGAGTTACTGGCATGCATACGGAGAGAGTGAGTGAGAAGAAAAGATACTTTGAAGCTGCTGTCAGTATTATGTATTGAAAGTGAGAGGGTGAGGTATATAGAAAAAGAAAAAGAGAGAGTGAGAGCGAGAGCAATGCTTTTGAGATCGCCGATGAGAGTATGATGCATGTATAGATATCAATGTGTCTTTCGGCGTCGCCCATTCTGCTAGTCCTTATCGTTCGTGTTAAATCGAAGCTAATAAAAATTCCGTTCATGCGAAACCACTACAAATGCCGTTTATGCTTGTTGATCATTTGGTGTCTCATCTCGCTCGCTATCTCTCTCTCTCTCTCTCTTTAGCCAAGCCAGTCTAATACGCTTTAATGGACCGAAGTAAATAAATATAATTAAATAGCAAGAAATAAAAACAAGAGAGACAACAAAATAGAAAACTTCATTTAAAACGGATTGAAAACGAGAAGCTCTTTTCATTTGGTGTGTGTGTGCGCTTCGCTCTCTTTCCTGCTCGCCAGTTCTTCAATTTCTCTCTCTCTCTTTCTCTCTCTCTCTCTCTCTCTCTCTCTCTCTCTCTCTCTCTCTCTCTCTCTCTTTATACTTTTTTCATCGGATTTGCCCTCAGCCAAAGCAAAGAACTAGAAATCATCAACAAGTGCGCAATCCAAAGTGCGCATTGTGTCTATTTTTAGAAACGGCATTATATTGGGTGTATGATGTACTACACATTGTATATATATATATCCACCACTTGAAAGCAGATAGAATTCAGTATGGCCATAATTATATTATATTACAGCAGCGTTTTCGTTTTTTAGTTCAGCCTTATTAAATTGTAATCTCTCACGACTGCTGCTTCTTCTTCGTCTTTATGTCTTCGGCTGTGTCTTTGGCCTGTTTTAACTTCATTTGCTTTTTTTGTCTTTTGTTTTTGTCTTCATTTTGAAAATAAGTGTGTTGAGGCAGAATATACATTTTAAATTCATTTCCCTCTTCGTGTTTGGTTGTTGTTGATGTTGTAGTTCATCATCTATTCAAATTCGAATCGCATAACATTCAACACTATAAATTCCGAGTACCACAACAAATTATAACACATCGGAAACAATGTAACAACCCGAAAATGATACCACTTACAATTTACTATATCAAATCATCCTTGATAATAATGAATGACAATTAAAATTAAACCAGTAAACTTTTTTCAAGTCGGTTTGCTTCACTTGTTTTCCATGCTGACAGCGTGCGCAATGAAAAAGCATATTTCGTCTGGAACGCGATTTGTACAACACCCATTTATACATCCAACAGTTTGTGTGTGTTTGTGCCGCGTGATGCCATTTCAGTAGAATTCAACATGTGTTTTGGCATGTAGCGCTCTATATACGGAATTTGTAGTTTGTTGGTGCGTTTTTTTTTAAATTTTACATTTTTCCTGTTCAAGAATGTTAAATACTTGATATTCATTTCGGTAAGTCTTTTAATTGCTCCATTTCTTTGAAATCGGTCTCTATTTTTCCTTCTAACTTTCCTTCCTCCACTCTCGTCTCTTTCACCATCTCTCTATTGATTGATCCCTCTCGACATAAATTGCTTACGGTTGTTATGCTTGAATTTGTTGCGTTTGTTGCTGTTATTTTGCTTATTTTCAACAAAGCAAATGGAGATTGACACCCCACACCAGTTTATGGAGTCGACAAAGTTTTGCATTAGATAATTGCGCTCAATGTTTTCGGTGTGTACGCGACACGTATACAAGGCGATGATATGTTGGTGTGCTTGATGGATGCGAATATCACTTCAATGGTCCATACTGTATACACACGTACTATATTGATTTCGTAGTTTAGCACAGTATTTGTGTGACGCCCTGAAAATGTCTAAAAATAGCAATTCGCTTTCGAAGTACAATATGGGCACTTGATTATTATGTCTACTTGGATGATGCGTTCGTCGTGCACAATCAATTTGCTGCTATGGATCGACCGTGCAATTTTCACGCACATTTAACGAAACCTCAATACACTTTATATTGGCTATTTTGTCCTAATTTTTCAGCGACACATTTACGGTGGTCGCTTTTGTATTCTTGCACAAAAATAAATGGACCTTCTTCTTGTAACGAATTTCTTAATTGCTAATTTTCCCTAGCAATGGACCATTTCACGAACACACAGAGCGAAAGAAAGCGGGAAACTTTTTGCATTCAGTTTGTGAGCTCTGGTATGTCCGATACTAAAAATGTTTTTCAATGGAGCATTGGGAAAAGTTTTTTTTTCGTCACGTTTTTCCAAGAGATGAGATTTCCGAAAGTTGAGTACTCTATAGCTTCCTGTATTTCCGAAGGGAATTCATAAATCACTCCACATAAATACAATCTCCAAAGTATTTCAATGGTTGTCCATTTGACGGAATAAAGTTGTCAACACAAAAAGTAGCATTTCATTAAAAATGTATGAGACCACAAAGTGGAACAAGTGTTTTACTGGGCTCTATGTTTTAATTAAATTCCATATGGGGCCTCTGTGATATTAGGGGAACGAATGAAACACAGTTTCAAGATTCGATTTAACGAAATCCAATATGAAAGTGAACGAAGGAAAGAGATGGAAAATATTTATCAATAGCGCGCTGTAAAGCGATTATTATTATTTCTAATTTGTAAATGTGATATTGAAAAGAAGAAAAAAAAACAACAAATCCTAAACGATACATGTGAACAATTCACACGTTTAAATTCATTCGGCTACATACATACACACACACAATATCCAGTACATAGAATCGTCTGTAATTTGTTATAGCTATAGAATATGATACGCCGTTCTAAAAATAGATCAACCAAACGAAACGATTGGAGAAAAAAAAAAGTCATACAACAAATGAAAACAAAGCACTTACGCTCACAGAGACATCCGGGCACACACACACACACACACACACACAGAGAGAGAGAGAGAGAGAGAGAGAGAGAGAGAGAGAGAGAGTGAGCGTTGCGAGCGGAGAAAATATTCTAGCTAGCACCGATGCTATGAGATGGAATGGAATGAATGTCGTTGTCGTAAATATGGCTTATATAATATATGAATGCGATGAATTTAACTGATCACGCAAAGGTTTGCATTGCGACACTTGTAAGAGCCAACAACACTTGTATGAGCTATGTGAATTAGGGCCACATAAAACGATGAGAACGAACGAATGAACATGAAGAAGAAGAAGTAACAAAAAAAGAAATCCGAATGTTTTGTATACACATCCACATCCCATGGCAATTGCACACGAACATTGCAATCCCAATGTACGGTTCATGTATGTAATATTGATGTGATTTGGTTTGACCACGCTTGAACAAATACCACAAAGGAACTTTCGATTGGCTGTGTGAAAAGTTTCAGTACTTTTTGAGTTCAAATTATGAGTCCAGAAAACAATAACATACTCATACACACAAACACAAGCACATTCAACAGAAGGTCAAACTGAAATCCAAAACTTCCTTCCATATTTTCCATTTATACGTATTATTGAGAATAATTGCTGAATGCTGATGGCAGAGCTTGCGCTTACACCCACGAGGATCACGGAACGATTATATTGTCAAAACGAATGAATGCGTGCATTGATAGCAGCCAGCTCCTGATCGCTTCAAAGTTCGCCAACACAGAGGCTGCCAACGTCGACCAACTGGCAGAATCATCGTCGTTCTCCTTTCGGTACTTTTTTTTTATCATCATCATTGCCGAATTTTGTACTGTGTTGATTGTTGTTTATTTAATATACTCTCACACATACACACACATACCACGATCCATTTAGCGTTCACGTGTCTCAACGATTCCACTCAAACAAACGAAATATACTTGATTATGTATGATTAAAAATAAACAGCTCGTTGCGTTGTTGTCTGTTCTCATTCGTGTTGTGTATTTCGGTGTTCCTTTCTGTTCTTTTTTGCCTTCAATCATGGGCTGCTGTGTGTGAGAGACGAAGAGAGTGAGAGAGAGAGAACGACGGAGCGAGTGAAAGAGAGTGAACGCAAAGCGGTGTCGCGCGCGTTCCGTCTTATGTATGACACGGTCGTCGCTGTTGTGTTTGTTGTTCATGTGAAGCTTTTTTAGTTCAACATTTGGTACAAGTGTGGTAGCGCACGCACACACACAATCGCCTATATTTCACGTTCACAACGTCTTTTTCACACATACAAGCGTTGTTTGGAAGCGCACTGGCTCGCGCAGACAGGCGCCCGAGGAAATATAGCTTTTATATTTTTACATGTGTTATACACGCTCATGATGAGCAAGTCACCCGTTTTTCAGTGGTATCGCGTAGCAGTATTCAATGTAGTTGCCATTCGACTGGACGTGTTTTATCGTATTATCGCTTTTTTTGAGTGCCACCACACCACAAATAGTGAACACAGCAAGAAAGACATACACGAACGATCAATGAAAAGTTAAATTTTTTTTGGGGAAAAAAAAGTTACAAAGTTTTAAACTGCTGATGGAATAAAGATACACCAAAAAGAAGGCGAGAAAATCTCGTAATAATAAAAATTTTGATTTTTCGAAAGCCAAATTGAACTGGACAGAAAAAAAAACAGAAATATTCGAGAAAGCAAAGCGCGCACGCATCAACATTGCTTTTTTAGTGTGTAAACCAATTTGATTTAATAAGCGCGCAACGCTAACAACAACAACAGCAGCAGCGGAAGCAACAGCAGCACGAAAATACGAATATAATTGACTTAAGTGAAATAGAAAGAAAAATAAAGTCACCATAATAAGGAAGAGTGAAGATGATGTGTTGTAATCGAAAGCAAAAAGAGAAGAAAAACTAGAAAATGATCGGCAATGAAACAGATTCAGTGATAGAAAAAAAATCGAGTCTACACTAGTTATTTTGAATATCGTGCGAGTTTTTACATTTACATCAAATTATATCAACAACAACACACAAAATCTTGCGTCGTCTGTTTCGGTAAAATTACTTTTTTTTTGATTTGTTGGCTGTCGATTCGCTAAAATCGAATTTAACACAGCCTAAAAATTATCATTGAGATGTAAAATTTTTGTTTTTTCCTGTGGTGTTTGATTGTGAATTGAAATTGTTACCTTTTTTTCGCTGTTTATTTTGTGAATTCAACGATCACTGACTCGTCAAAATAATTTTTTTTCGGTGATCCAAACAAGATGTAGAGAAAGAATGAGACGAATATAAAAAAATACGCAAAATCGCTCATTCGATCGGTGAAATCATTATTAAAAATACGAGGAACAAGTTCGCTTGATACTGTTCTTTTTTTGTCGATTGTTCTTTTTGTTGTTATGTTGAGAGCACAATGCCAAATATCGAAATCTTTTTTTTTCAACGTACAGTGTTTACCCAATAAGAAAAAAAACATATATATTTCAGCTGTGTGCTACATTCAGTGTGAAAGTGAAATTTCTATTGTTTGAATTTGACTTTATATCGATTTTGTTGATCTATTCGTCTGTTCATTATTGGTGGAAAAGGAATTAAAATTTGCGACAAATTGAACAATTAAAATCATGAATTTATTTCAAAATTGGCCTGATGTTAGTTTCAGAAGCGTTAATCCTCATGGTGGATTTTCGATCGACATTCTTCGACTTTCGTTAAAAAAAAGTTAAATTCAAAGAATCGCCATTCTTTCAAGCGAAAAACCACAGAAAATTATTCTGAGAATGGCATTTGATTGGCATTTCTGGAAAACCGTTTTTTCTCTTTCTTTTTAATCACTTTCGAGCATTTTTCTATGTCATTTCTATTCTATTCAATGTTCATCTTCATACAAGCAATTTTATTTGAATTTTTTTATTGTGAACCAGCTAGCAAGCGACTGCGAATGAGTGAGTGAGTGAGTGAGTGAATGTGTGTGATTGTGTCCATTGCGCAGTGATAGTAATAATTATTTTCCGTTTTTCTGGAATGTTTTGACATTAATGCCATTGCTTATCTTCTTCGGTTGCGGTTGTTTATTCCTATGGTCATAGTGTGCATTGAAACGAAAATAAAAACAACAAAATAGAATGAGCATTGGAACAGTGTGTGTGTGTGTTGCAAGCCATGCAAACAAACAAATAAAACATTGATAAATGTGCAGTAGACACAAACATTGAGCCAAACGTGCGTGAAAAAAGACATTAGCAAAACTGAACATCAACTATATGGCGATGATAGTCAGACGAGTGGATAGAATCAATCGGCTGTGCCGAGAGAGAGAGAGAGAGAGAAAGAGAGAGAGAGAACTTTAATGCCAACTGATAATTTGAATTGTTTGTG
>NW_022602400.1:0-6799 GCF_009176505.1 Sitodiplosis mosellana | reverse complement strand
GATGGATGTTGCTATGTACAATTTTGAGTTTATGTGTGTGTTTTTTTCGTCTTTTTCGTATTTTTCGGGTAACCCAGTCGATGTTGTGTGCGTGACTCACTTGAACATTGCATATAATGCATGCTCTGCATTCACAGCATATTTTCAATGCGACGACGATCTTCATGTTGTTTGTTTCATGTGTATGTCGAAGTGAACGGTAGGCAACGAGTGGCTTTGAATTCAAGAGATGCAATCGACCATAATCAACCAATGCTGGAAACGATAGATGTATGTTGACGATAGCGTTGCGCGCGCGATTGCAATGAAGACGAATGTGGAATCAGTTGAATCGGCCGTTGTGTAATAGTTGGAAGAACTCAAATGGCGGCTATAATTGGCTTCACTTCAACCATAAGCACTATAACTATTGAACCAATTGAAGCTATAAATAAAATGGACGGTGAGCAAAAATGCAGATTTTAAATGGAATAAATGAGTGTGAATGTGTTTGTTTGATGAGTTACTGGCATGCATACGGAGAGAGTGAGTGAGAAGAAAAGATACTTTGAAGCTGCTGTCAGTATTATGTATTGAAAGTGAGAGGGTGAGGTATATAGAAAAAGAAAAAGAGAGAGTGAGAGCGAGAGCAATGCTTTTGAGATCGCCGATGAGAGTATGATGCATGTATAGATATCAATGTGTCTTTCGGCGTCGCCCATTCTGCTAGTCCTTATCGTTCGTGTTAAATCGAAGCTAATAAAAATTCCGTTCATGCGAAACCACTACAAATGCCGTTTATGCTTGTTGATCATTTGGTGTCTCATCTCGCTCGCTATCTCTCTCTCTCTCTCTCTTTAGCCAAGCCAGTCTAATACGCTTTAATGGACCGAAGTAAATAAATATAATTAAATAGCAAGAAATAAAAACAAGAGAGACAACAAAATAGAAAACTTCATTTAAAACGGATTGAAAACGAGAAGCTCTTTTCATTTGGTGTGTGTGTGCGCTTCGCTCTCTTTCCTGCTCGCCAGTTCTTCAATTTCTCTCTCTCTCTTTCTCTCTCTCTCTCTCTCTCTCTCTCTCTCTCTCTCTCTCTCTCTCTCTCTCTTTATACTTTTTTCATCGGATTTGCCCTCAGCCAAAGCAAAGAACTAGAAATCATCAACAAGTGCGCAATCCAAAGTGCGCATTGTGTCTATTTTTAGAAACGGCATTATATTGGGTGTATGATGTACTACACATTGTATATATATATATCCACCACTTGAAAGCAGATAGAATTCAGTATGGCCATAATTATATTATATTACAGCAGCGTTTTCGTTTTTTAGTTCAGCCTTATTAAATTGTAATCTCTCACGACTGCTGCTTCTTCTTCGTCTTTATGTCTTCGGCTGTGTCTTTGGCCTGTTTTAACTTCATTTGCTTTTTTTGTCTTTTGTTTTTGTCTTCATTTTGAAAATAAGTGTGTTGAGGCAGAATATACATTTTAAATTCATTTCCCTCTTCGTGTTTGGTTGTTGTTGATGTTGTAGTTCATCATCTATTCAAATTCGAATCGCATAACATTCAACACTATAAATTCCGAGTACCACAACAAATTATAACACATCGGAAACAATGTAACAACCCGAAAATGATACCACTTACAATTTACTATATCAAATCATCCTTGATAATAATGAATGACAATTAAAATTAAACCAGTAAACTTTTTTCAAGTCGGTTTGCTTCACTTGTTTTCCATGCTGACAGCGTGCGCAATGAAAAAGCATATTTCGTCTGGAACGCGATTTGTACAACACCCATTTATACATCCAACAGTTTGTGTGTGTTTGTGCCGCGTGATGCCATTTCAGTAGAATTCAACATGTGTTTTGGCATGTAGCGCTCTATATACGGAATTTGTAGTTTGTTGGTGCGTTTTTTTTTAAATTTTACATTTTTCCTGTTCAAGAATGTTAAATACTTGATATTCATTTCGGTAAGTCTTTTAATTGCTCCATTTCTTTGAAATCGGTCTCTATTTTTCCTTCTAACTTTCCTTCCTCCACTCTCGTCTCTTTCACCATCTCTCTATTGATTGATCCCTCTCGACATAAATTGCTTACGGTTGTTATGCTTGAATTTGTTGCGTTTGTTGCTGTTATTTTGCTTATTTTCAACAAAGCAAATGGAGATTGACACCCCACACCAGTTTATGGAGTCGACAAAGTTTTGCATTAGATAATTGCGCTCAATGTTTTCGGTGTGTACGCGACACGTATACAAGGCGATGATATGTTGGTGTGCTTGATGGATGCGAATATCACTTCAATGGTCCATACTGTATACACACGTACTATATTGATTTCGTAGTTTAGCACAGTATTTGTGTGACGCCCTGAAAATGTCTAAAAATAGCAATTCGCTTTCGAAGTACAATATGGGCACTTGATTATTATGTCTACTTGGATGATGCGTTCGTCGTGCACAATCAATTTGCTGCTATGGATCGACCGTGCAATTTTCACGCACATTTAACGAAACCTCAATACACTTTATATTGGCTATTTTGTCCTAATTTTTCAGCGACACATTTACGGTGGTCGCTTTTGTATTCTTGCACAAAAATAAATGGACCTTCTTCTTGTAACGAATTTCTTAATTGCTAATTTTCCCTAGCAATGGACCATTTCACGAACACACAGAGCGAAAGAAAGCGGGAAACTTTTTGCATTCAGTTTGTGAGCTCTGGTATGTCCGATACTAAAAATGTTTTTCAATGGAGCATTGGGAAAAGTTTTTTTTTCGTCACGTTTTTCCAAGAGATGAGATTTCCGAAAGTTGAGTACTCTATAGCTTCCTGTATTTCCGAAGGGAATTCATAAATCACTCCACATAAATACAATCTCCAAAGTATTTCAATGGTTGTCCATTTGACGGAATAAAGTTGTCAACACAAAAAGTAGCATTTCATTAAAAATGTATGAGACCACAAAGTGGAACAAGTGTTTTACTGGGCTCTATGTTTTAATTAAATTCCATATGGGGCCTCTGTGATATTAGGGGAACGAATGAAACACAGTTTCAAGATTCGATTTAACGAAATCCAATATGAAAGTGAACGAAGGAAAGAGATGGAAAATATTTATCAATAGCGCGCTGTAAAGCGATTATTATTATTTCTAATTTGTAAATGTGATATTGAAAAGAAGAAAAAAAAACAACAAATCCTAAACGATACATGTGAACAATTCACACGTTTAAATTCATTCGGCTACATACATACACACACACAATATCCAGTACATAGAATCGTCTGTAATTTGTTATAGCTATAGAATATGATACGCCGTTCTAAAAATAGATCAACCAAACGAAACGATTGGAGAAAAAAAAAGTCATACAACAAATGAAAACAAAGCACTTACGCTCACAGAGACATCCGGGCACACACACACACACACACACACACAGAGAGAGAGAGAGAGAGAGAGAGAGAGAGAGAGAGAGAGAGTGAGCGTTGCGAGCGGAGAAAATATTCTAGCTAGCACCGATGCTATGAGATGGAATGGAATGAATGTCGTTGTCGTAAATATGGCTTATATAATATATGAATGCGATGAATTTAACTGATCACGCAAAGGTTTGCATTGCGACACTTGTAAGAGCCAACAACACTTGTATGAGCTATGTGAATTAGGGCCACATAAAACGATGAGAACGAACGAATGAACATGAAGAAGAAGAAGTAACAAAAAAAGAAATCCGAATGTTTTGTATACACATCCACATCCCATGGCAATTGCACACGAACATTGCAATCCCAATGTACGGTTCATGTATGTAATATTGATGTGATTTGGTTTGACCACGCTTGAACAAATACCACAAAGGAACTTTCGATTGGCTGTGTGAAAAGTTTCAGTACTTTTTGAGTTCAAATTATGAGTCCAGAAAACAATAACATACTCATACACACAAACACAAGCACATTCAACAGAAGGTCAAACTGAAATCCAAAACTTCCTTCCATATTTTCCATTTATACGTATTATTGAGAATAATTGCTGAATGCTGATGGCAGAGCTTGCGCTTACACCCACGAGGATCACGGAACGATTATATTGTCAAAACGAATGAATGCGTGCATTGATAGCAGCCAGCTCCTGATCGCTTCAAAGTTCGCCAACACAGAGGCTGCCAACGTCGACCAACTGGCAGAATCATCGTCGTTCTCCTTTCGGTACTTTTTTTTTATCATCATCATTGCCGAATTTTGTACTGTGTTGATTGTTGTTTATTTAATATACTCTCACACATACACACACATACCACGATCCATTTAGCGTTCACGTGTCTCAACGATTCCACTCAAACAAACGAAATATACTTGATTATGTATGATTAAAAATAAACAGCTCGTTGCGTTGTTGTCTGTTCTCATTCGTGTTGTGTATTTCGGTGTTCCTTTCTGTTCTTTTTTGCCTTCAATCATGGGCTGCTGTGTGTGAGAGACGAAGAGAGTGAGAGAGAGAGAACGACGGAGCGAGTGAAAGAGAGTGAACGCAAAGCGGTGTCGCGCGCGTTCCGTCTTATGTATGACACGGTCGTCGCTGTTGTGTTTGTTGTTCATGTGAAGCTTTTTTAGTTCAACATTTGGTACAAGTGTGGTAGCGCACGCACACACACAATCGCCTATATTTCACGTTCACAACGTCTTTTTCACACATACAAGCGTTGTTTGGAAGCGCACTGGCTCGCGCAGACAGGCGCCCGAGGAAATATAGCTTTTATATTTTTACATGTGTTATACACGCTCATGATGAGCAAGTCACCCGTTTTTCAGTGGTATCGCGTAGCAGTATTCAATGTAGTTGCCATTCGACTGGACGTGTTTTATCGTATTATCGCTTTTTTTGAGTGCCACCACACCACAAATAGTGAACACAGCAAGAAAGACATACACGAACGATCAATGAAAAGTTAAATTTTTTTTGGGGAAAAAAAAGTTACAAAGTTTTAAACTGCTGATGGAATAAAGATACACCAAAAAGAAGGCGAGAAAATCTCGTAATAATAAAAATTTTGATTTTTCGAAAGCCAAATTGAACTGGACAGAAAAAAAACAGAAATATTCGAGAAAGCAAAGCGCGCACGCATCAACATTGCTTTTTTAGTGTGTAAACCAATTTGATTTAATAAGCGCGCAACGCTAACAACAACAACAGCAGCAGCGGAAGCAACAGCAGCACGAAAATACGAATATAATTGACTTAAGTGAAATAGAAAGAAAAATAAAGTCACCATAATAAGGAAGAGTGAAGATGATGTGTTGTAATCGAAAGCAAAAAGAGAAGAAAAACTAGAAAATGATCGGCAATGAAACAGATTCAGTGATAGAAAAAAAATCGAGTCTACACTAGTTATTTTGAATATCGTGCGAGTTTTTACATTTACATCAAATTATATCAACAACAACACACAAAATCTTGCGTCGTCTGTTTCGGTAAAATTACTTTTTTTTTGATTTGTTGGCTGTCGATTCGCTAAAATCGAATTTAACACAGCCTAAAAATTATCATTGAGATGTAAAATTTTTGTTTTTTCCTGTGGTGTTTGATTGTGAATTGAAATTGTTACCTTTTTTTCGCTGTTTATTTTGTGAATTCAACGATCACTGACTCGTCAAAATAATTTTTTTTCGGTGATCCAAACAAGATGTAGAGAAAGAATGAGACGAATATAAAAAAATACGCAAAATCGCTCATTCGATCGGTGAAATCATTATTAAAAATACGAGGAACAAGTTCGCTTGATACTGTTCTTTTTTTGTCGATTGTTCTTTTTGTTGTTATGTTGAGAGCACAATGCCAAATATCGAAATCTTTTTTTTTCAACGTACAGTGTTTACCCAATAAGAAAAAAAACATATATATTTCAGCTGTGTGCTACATTCAGTGTGAAAGTGAAATTTCTATTGTTTGAATTTGACTTTATATCGATTTTGTTGATCTATTCGTCTGTTCATTATTGGTGGAAAAGGAATTAAAATTTGCGACAAATTGAACAATTAAAATCATGAATTTATTTCAAAATTGGCCTGATGTTAGTTTCAGAAGCGTTAATCCTCATGGTGGATTTTCGATCGACATTCTTCGACTTTCGTTAAAAAAAAGTTAAATTCAAAGAATCGCCATTCTTTCAAGCGAAAAACCACAGAAAATTATTCTGAGAATGGCATTTGATTGGCATTTCTGGAAAACCGTTTTTTCTCTTTCTTTTTAATCACTTTCGAGCATTTTTCTATGTCATTTCTATTCTATTCAATGTTCATCTTCATACAAGCAATTTTATTTGAATTTTTTTATTGTGAACCAGCTAGCAAGCGACTGCGAATGAGTGAGTGAGTGAGTGAGTGAATGTGTGTGATTGTGTCCATTGCGCAGTGATAGTAATAATTATTTTCCGTTTTTCTGGAATGTTTTGACATTAATGCCATTGCTTATCTTCTTCGGTTGCGGTTGTTTATTCCTATGGTCATAGTGTGCATTGAAACGAAAATAAAAACAACAAAATAGAATGAGCATTGGAACAGTGTGTGTGTGTGTTGCAAGCCATGCAAACAAACAAATAAAACATTGATAAATGTGCAGTAGACACAAACATTGAGCCAAACGTGCGTGAAAAAAGACATTAGCAAAACTGAACATCAACTATATGGCGATGATAGTCAGACGAGTGGATAGAATCAATCGGCTGTGCCGAGAGAGAGAGAGAGAGAGAAAGAGAGAGAGAGAACTTTAATGCCAACTGATAATTTGAATTGTTTGTG
>NW_022602399.1:48216-52743 GCF_009176505.1 Sitodiplosis mosellana | reverse complement strand
CGAAAGCACCAACCAAAACACGAACGAAGAAAAGCACAAAACGAGATCATCCAAATTGATTGAAAAAAAGAGGAGATTTGAGAGAGAGAGAGAGAGAGAGAGAGAGAGAGAGAGAGAGAGAGAGAGCGGGCTACGACACAGAGAATTGGCCCACGCAATCGCTTTGTCTAGATGAACAAAATGGCATCATTGTTGATTTTTAATTTCGTTTGTCGCTTGCAGCTATCGTCTGCGCTCACTGCGACAAAGAATTAGATGAACACCTACAAGCAATCAAAGATCACAATCGAATTAAATCGGATTTCCGATGCTACAATTCATTTGATCAGCATAACACCCAATTCCATTTTCCAAACAATTTCCAATTAAAACATTGCATAATTCCATTAAATCCAGGTAAAAAAAAACATTCAGCGATAACTTGAACTGCGCCATCGTTTCGAACAAATCAAGCACTGATAACAGCAACTATTTTGAATTCAGAAATATAGACGCAACTCAAACACGCACACCCAATAAACCGTTGATACACTTTCTGACACTCTTTACTTTCATTCCACTTGGAACTAAGTGAATGTTTTAAATTGTCTGTTACTTTGTTGTGCTGCGTCGAACCGAAAAAAATATAATAAAATGACGAAAGGAAAAAAAAGTGTACGCAAAAATGTGTAGGGTGCTTGGCAACAGGTTAACCAGATTCATGTACACACAATTTTGGTTTCGCTTGCGTGTCTACCTCTCCCGTTTTCGGCCAAAATGTTATGTATGTGTGTAATTTTTGCTACGCGCGTTGCGTTCAAATAAAATAAACACATTTGGTAACAGCTCGTTGAAGTAAAATATTGATAATGGCGCTAAGAAAACGGTGGCCGGATTAAAGAATGCGCAAATATTATGCGTTTGCCACAAAAGCGGTTCGGTGGTTCTTTTTTTCCCGTTTGTTTGCTCATTTCGTTCTTCTTATGGAGATAAAGATGCTGAAATGCAGCCAACAGACGCAGATTGAATGATATGCGACGTAATTTTGGTAGTTCAACAGACAGAGACACAACTTGCGTTACCTTCATATAGCCAAATCACGCATTCGCTTCGCAAACACACAAACACACGAAAGAAGAAAATCCAGTTTTTTCCTAAAACAACAACAACAATACATTTTTTCCATCCACATTCTGAACTCGAATCGAAATGTAAAAAGTCAAGCGATAAGCGAAAAGCATTATTTTCGGAACTTTGTCGTTTGCCGCTATAAATTCAACGACTCAAATTAGATTTCATGGAGTCGCCAGAGACAAAAAAAAACGACAGAAAGAGAGAGAGACGCACACTAACATTTGCATGAAGTGTATATGTGCGTGTGCTGTTTTTTTCTTCATCTCTCGCGCGCCCGGAATTTGAAGCAGATCACATTCGATGATAGTGCGTCGTGCGTGTGTATATGCTTGTGTCAAGGTCCATTTTATTCATGCACAAACTCCGAAGAATAAGTTTCTTTTCATCATGGAATTACCGAGTTCGATTAAAAAAACATGTTGTTGTATATTTCATTGGAATAAACGCATTAACATAACAAACAAACATTGCGAATGCAATTTTTTTTTCTCGCCACATTTCTATGGGTGAGATTGAGAGAAGTGTATGTTTTTTTTCGAATTTATATTTTTAAAAAGTCGAGTATGTTTTTCATTGACTTTGTTACGAAAGAGAAGAGTAAATTTCTTTCGACTTAAGAATAGTTAAAGTAGTGTATGTATTTTGACTGTTTGTGGCTATGATAAAGGCGAGTATGTTTCATAAACCTTAATTTGCGTTAAACAGAAGTATGTATTTTGTTAGTTTGGAATACCAAGGAGTATGTTTTTCTGACTTTGGTTGTTGTAAAAGGCGAGTATGTTTGTCCAAATTGGTGAATATTATTAATTTATTTGAATTTAAGTATTAGGCAAACATAATCAATAGAACTAATCATCTGTACATCTGGCGGCTTCCAATACTTCAATTTAACAGTGATGTCAGCAATACAAATCAATTGTTTTGATTTGCGTTGGTATTGGTTGTCGGTGTCAGCGTGTTTTGAACATTTGCTGTTCTGCGTGAGTGAAAGAGATTCTCTCACTCTCTCCGATGCGTTGCAATTTCGCAATGTTTGTTTGTTGTCACATTTCTTCTGTGTTATTTTCCATGCACTATCATTTCAGTGATATTGTTATTTCACTCTTATACATTGATTCGTATGCTGTTCGTTTATGCTAATGCGGTACAATAAGCAGAGCTCGATTACGTTCTTTCTTTAATGCTAACAGTTGTGAACTCCTGATACTCTTCGTCGAAAGAACTTAATATTTTTTAACCATTAATGCAAACATACTCTACTTTTTCGAAAACCAATGTGTTAAATTGAAGTATTGGGAGCCGCCAAATGTACAGATGATTAGTTCTATTGATTATGTTTGCCTAATACTTAAATTCAAATAAATTAATAATATTCACCAATTTGGACAAACATACTCGCCTTTTCCAACAACCAATATCAGAAAAGCATACTCCTGTTTATTGGTATTCCAAACTAACAAAATACATACTCTTGTTTAACGCAAATTAAGGTTTATAAAACATACTCGCCTTTATCATAGCCACAAACAGTCAAAATACATACACTACTTTAACTATTTTTAAGTGGAAAGAAACTTACTCTTCTCTTTCGTAACAAAGTTAATAAAAAACATACACTTCTCTCAATCTCACCCATAGATTTGTTTCTCGTAGCAGCGACGCGATGATACGATCACGTCATATGAACAATGATGATGATCATGCGTTATCGGTTTCGGCATATTCGTAGTGGGCAATTCTTCTTTTATCTGAATGCAACTGTGCGCATGTGCGTGAAAAGTTTCTGATTAAATTCGTTTTTTTTTCTTTCTTTCTTCAACGAACAAAAAAGAAAACAACACAGAAATAATCCATTGAAGGAGAGCAACCATTTTAATATGTAATTTTTTGTTTGTTTACAGTGAATAGATAAAAAGACAAAACACTTCTCAGAATGAACTAAAGTGATTGCTGATTTAAAAAAAATATATATGTATGTAAAAGGCGCGAAACGGAGAAGAAGCAAAAGAAACGAAACGAAAATAAAAAAAAATAAACAAAACCCCTGCAATCGAAAGTGAATCGTAAAAATACCGTTGAACCAACAAGTGAATGAAATCTTCGACAAACCAATCGCTATTAAAAAATCTCGAGCACTGAGCGCACGAACGAGTGAATGTGTATGTGTTTTGTTTTATAAAAGCCTCCGAACGCACCCGCCCGCTCGCCCGAAGCCAATCAATTGAAATTGAGCTAAAAATACAATGTGCTCATAGTTACTTCAAACACCAAAACAAAAGTTGTAATTCTAATTGATTTCTAATCGTGAACCACGAAATAAGAGCACACAAAATTGGGAGCAAAGAGAATGCAGGCTGTCAAGTTAGGTGAGTTGTTAAAAAAAAACGCTAACGAAATTGCATTTTCTGCCCAAAATTCACGTAAATATTCATTTTATTGCGGCCAAACATTTTGCTTTTATTGACGTGAGCGTTCATACGCTCTCTCCTTCTCTTCCTCTCTCTCTCTCTCTCTTTTTCGCTCGCTTACTCGTTTACCGCGCTCAGCTCACATTCGCCGTCATTGCATCGGATTTGTTTATAAACACAACTGTTCACCATCACAGCCGATCTTAATAGGTCACACGCGTAATAATATCTAGGCGATAGATGTATGTTGTTTGTCACATTGTCGACTATTTATTACTATAACACTATCAATTTACAAATGTGTTGACTGGTTGTTTTCCAACAACTTCACACTTTTAATCAACCGTAGTATCACGAACAGAAAAAAAATCCAACACGAAACGTTCCAAGTCTCCCTTCCGTAACTTTCAAATTTTCCACCCATTAGTTATTAAACTAAAAATAATAGTAAACAGTCGAAACAGCGATTTATTTTTCGTTTTTTCTGTCGCGATATGCAATTGAATTTGAACTTGGGCTCATTTATCATCATCGTTGACGTCCGTTTGATCGTTAAAAATTCAATTGTTCATGCGAATTGCACAAGAATGTAATCGATCAAGCAAACGCAAAGAATGCATCGGAAATGGTGTCAAGTAATGTGGAGCTCACATAAGAAACAGAAAAACAACAACAGAAACACAACCGGCGCGTGATTATCACCCAAATGATGAGTGTATGTTTGTCTCGTAATGAATGGAAAATTGCTGGCACAAATCAATTTGCAGCCGATTCGGAATCGAACGTTAGCGTCAGTTGTGACGTACGACGCCTCACATATTATAAATTTTAATTTATTTTTATTAATTTTGCAATGGAAAGTTTCCCCCGTAGTAAGTCTTTGGCCTCATTTTCTTTTGTGCGCGTTCACTCTCTTTCTCTCTCTCTACCTCTCGGTTTCCATCTCTTTATTTTTCTCTCTGTCTGCCCAGACGTGTGCAAGGTCAAAAATTCTAGAGGGGGGGGG
>NW_022602399.1:10907-48116 GCF_009176505.1 Sitodiplosis mosellana | reverse complement strand
AAAAAAAAAAAGGTCCTCACTTTTGAAAATCGATTCTATCTAGTGTAAAACAGTCAAAATTCCACAATGGGGGTCTAAAATTTTGCCAATGGGTGTCAAAAAACAAGTGAAGACCTAAAAAAAAAAAAAAGGTCCTCACTTTTGAAAATCGATTATATCTAGTGTCGAATTTTCCAAATAGCTGGGGGGGTCCACATTTTGGAATCCTAGAGGGGGGGTAAAACCGGAATACCCCCCCCTTGCACACGTCTGTGTCTGCCTCAGAATAGGCCACATATTGTGATAGCATATTTCAACAAGAACAAAACAATGGCAAACGACACAAAGGTGCAACCATATCTTGAGCATACACCTCGTATAAGAACCAAATTTTCTTGTGGCGCCATCTAGATGGCTTGCGGGGCGCAATGTATTTTAAATTGTTAGCTAAGTTTTTTCAGCTTAGTACAGAACCATTTTTGGCAAAGATACAAAAGCATGCTCGAGGTATGGGTGCAACGCACAAGCGCATCTCTTCTTCAAAGAAATCCGTATTAATTATTATATTTTCGGATGATCCGCCTGTCTGTTTGGCAGCACGCGTGTCGCGTATATTTTGTATACAAATTTTAAAATAGATTATTTATTCCCTGTCGCCTGACTATTTATATATTTAAAAAAAAATGACAACAACAACATCCAAAAATATTTTTATCCAATTTCATTTATTTTTGCATATAAATATGATTCCAGATTGGCGTTTTTGTGATGTTGCACCGCTTGGTGGATGCGTCTGCGAAACAGGATGTTCAACATTTTTTCTGTTGATATTCTGTTTCAAGTTTCCACTATTTTTGTTTTTGTTGTTTTTTTTTTTAATTCACGATTTTGTGTTTACCTCGTTCATTGATGGGAAAATTCGTAGAAAGTCAAAGAATTCGTGTACTGTTTCGAATAAAGCGGTTGCAATTTTATGGAGGGACAAAGACAGAGACAGACACAGAGAGAAAGATAGATAGATAGAGAAAGGAAAGGAAAGAGAGGGGAATAAAGGGCAAGAGCGTGAAAAATCTCTTCGTGATTAAATGATGGGAATGACTAACAACCGTTCCAATAATTGCGTCGCAATTCACAGATGATCTTTATCCGATCAATTACGGTTCTTCTTCACAAAAGAAGTTCAAATGCGAAGGCGAAAGAACGTTCTATCACAAGCTGATTAATGAAATAATATTCAATAATTATAGATTGTCTCAAATAACGGACGATCTGCTTATCGGCTTGCAAGATGAACTCCAATCCAAATCAGACAAAAGCATGTACTTAAAAGCATGTAAATAAATCTTAAATTGAAAATGAAACAAAGAAGACGTAAACTGTTATCTAGACACATTTAAAATTAGCAACAAAACAACGACGACGCATCGGCATTATTGGAAAGAAGCAAAGCAAAAAAAAAGATGAAAAATGCTGAACATTTCCATTATCATATGAAATTATCAGTTGCGCGTGTGGCATTCGTCTATAGATTGTCTAATTATCCAATGCGTAATTTTAGCCGTTTTCCGTTCAAGTATCCGCCCAAGAATCGTTCCAATCTTTTCGTGTGTAAAAATACACACATTTTTATTGAGTATCTAATTTGAATCCAATAATAGCGTGTACGTACATGAAATATGAAAAACCGGAGAGCTCGGGTTTTTTTTATCTCTCTCTCCTACACGCCGAAGGCAGTCCAATAGAAGGGGCTGAAAAATGCGGCGCACTTGATGGGCATCAAAAATATATTGGTATACGAAAATGGTTTTGAGCATTCCAAATGGCGCATCATAAACTTGTATATACACACAACAATTTATAATTATCCGCGCGTTGTGGTATTCATATTATATTTAGGCATTTCTGTGCTAATGCGAAGAAGCGAAGCCTAAATGCTTTTCATTCTCTCTTTCTCTCCTTCACTCTCTCTCTCTCTCACTCGCGAACCAAAATATAAAATAGATTCGTCGGTGTATTTTTAGCGGGTCGCGTTTAATGCGACTGACAGAAATTCGGGTTTTAACGATTGCTGAACAATTTAAAAATAAATGCGTTCAGTTTATTAATAGCTCAATTGAACTATGTCTTGTCCTTTTCACGCTCTCGCTATGTGCATGCCGTTAGCGCGGAATTTGTTTTAAAACTCATTTTCACGGCGTGGATGGTTTTCGGCCTGCAGTCTAGCTACTGGTCTCACCTCGAATTGTTCCATGCCAACGCGAACAATTTATGTTGTGTGTGCAATGTGCATCACACATTTTTTTATGCGAACAATATGTTTTGTTTGGCTTGATTACCACAGCTCGTCGTACATTTTTGACGAAATGAAGCGCTGAATTCATTTCATTTCAAGTTTTAAAAGATGTCATTCACATTTTATTTTGTAGCTTGGATTTGTTTAGTGTCGTTTTGATTACAATAATATGAATAATTTTTTTCCCATATGAGATTGATCTTTTTTTAATGGCAAATGTTGATTTTGATTTAAGACACAATCTTTATTTTTGAATGCAAAATGACGAAATCTAATTCGTCTTCTTCGACGAGAACCGGTATAAGATCTACCCTCAAACGCACCACTTCGATCGATTAAATGCATGACAACACAAAAAGTGAACGTTGAATGTGTCCATATTTCGTAGTTTGCTGTGAATTTACAGAAATATATCGCATTAAGTTTTCTTTAGCGATTAAATGTAGTACCATGGTAGTCAATCATATTGAGACCGAAAATCTGAACAAAAATATCTGTTTGTTGTTGTTCGTTCGTTCGCTCGTTAGGCTTATCAAATTCATTGTCAGCTTGCCCGTGCTGAATTGAAACTAATTCAATTGGTTTACGGCAAACGCGGCACGTGTATCATTTGAAATTGTAAAACACATACACATACACATGCACAAACCATACATTGGCATATTCGTTGCTACGCAGTTCTCGTTTAAGCCGCCAATCGTCGTTGGATAGGCGTGATACAAAGTACGGGATGTACTACAGTACTGTACACAGTGAAGAGAAGAAATATAGCAAAAGCGAAAGGCACATTTAATAAATTAACATGAAATGTACGGTGAACATGAGTTCAAAAGGGAAAAGTAAAAGTTTTTTTTTTCTTCACCAAAAGAAAATCACTTTAACCGGCCTATCGATCGTACAAACAATTGAATACGGTCGGCTTCCGGGCACAAAATTAGCGAAAAAGAAACTATTTAAGTTGTGAGTGTGTGTATGTGTGTGCGAAAACTATAAATAAAAATCGTACGTTCACGCTGATTGATGCGAGAAAAAAAAAACGTGGCTGGCAGAAGCAGTCATTTTGATGGATTAGTCTTAAATCGATGACCACCATCGACACTTTCGAAGGGCCCTTGTTCGTTTTCGAACTAGACACATTTCACTTCTTTTTTTTCTGCACACATCCAACATGTACACGTGCCACCATTTACGCCAAAGCTTCATTTCCACTATATTCGCACTATAAAGAAAGCTCCACGTGAAAAAAATGTGTGTGTGTTTTTTTCTCGTGCTGATTGACTTATTTCTGAATGGCTATTATTGGAGCCGAAATTGCACATTAAAAATATTGTTGCAAGAGGTCGTGTGCTAAACATCGCATGCACAACGATATAAATCTTAGATTAAATTGATGATTCAGTGTTTCTATGAAATGAAAAAAAAAAGAAAATGCTTCTAGACTCAATGTAATAGTTTGTGAACGGAGGAACAAACAAACCCTATCGCCTAAAATCTGTATTCGCGATTATAAATATTCGGAATTGAGCGTAATAAAAGTGTCATAAAAGGCGATCATACGCACCATTGGTCTATTCGCGTTCTTTTTTTTCGCTCCTTTGTATTCCCCCTCCACCTATCTCTTGTTCGGTCATATAGTTTGACCCGACGGAACACTCCGAAAGAAAATTGGTGCCGCTTGATAACGAGAAAGAGGGAAAAAAACGTTTCGTTTGCCACGTCATCATATCAACTGAACGATTGTAATGTAAAACGCGGAAACTTTTTATAGACAATTGGACAGGACAATTTGACACCGAATAAAATTTCGTTGGCCCATTTGAATAAAAGATGATATGCGCTCATATTCATTCCGAAAACAACCGACGAAATATGAGTCAAAATATATGAATTGTATGTGGGGCTTGTTTACGCACTCAAACTCCATACACTTGAACTGAATATGACGATACTTCATTTTATGCGCGATGAGAGCAGCTTTATCGCTTGTTTTTGTTTACAACCGACCACGTTAACCAACTAACTAACAAGACAATACTCGCGTAAAAGCACGCACGCCAGCGGATTAGATAAACAACCAATTGGATATACGCATTCCATATGCTCACAAACAAACTGAGCAATTTATAACGTTTCCATTTACAAAATGCAATTTATTTAAAGTTACACTTTTTTCTACGTTCAATTGGTCAAGTTTTGGCTGGGATAGTACATGCCATTTGAAAATACATTTATTTTTTGTTCATGCAACGGGTTTGCAATTGCTTATGTTTGCCAAACCTGGCAATTTTAACACATTTGATTCGGGTTTTCAACCACGATTCTGAATAATAGCGTGAATGGACTTGAACACTGCAATTGCATTGTGATTTTTATTTTCTGCTTTATTGAAAACATTTATTTTTAGACTCGGCTTTAACGGTTATTGTTAATGTGCGCAAATTTTTTCGGTAAATATACTCAAACCCAGGCAAAAACCTGTGAACAATATGTCTGATTATGTTTTTTTCCACGGCATACGTGCAAATTGACTACCAAATTTGATGCCATTTAAATAAACAAAACCGAACGACAAAAAAAGGCTACCGACGAAATTCAACTCCTATGCGGACCAAACAAATTCGTGCCTTCAGACTTAAATCACTAATATTTATAGAAACGTAAAAAAAAATTGATTGTGACTTCTTCATAGAAACTTATAAATAAACAATTTGGTGGCGTTCTCTATCTCTCTTTCTCTCTTTTGTGCCTCTTAGGCACACGAAACATCATAATTTATAATACAATAAACATCGTTCGATATACATATGTATTTCATTCCATGAAACCGTTCACATTTTATGAACGGTGTAAAAAGTGTCGTATTTTTAGTTCCGTTAATGTCAAAATAATTGCCATCACAACATTGTACATGCATGAGTATGAGTATGAGCGACATTTCGACACAGTAATGACAAACGATTTGAAAGATTCAATAAATGTGGTTTCTTTTGTGAGTTTTTTTCTCTGTTCATTCACTTTAAACCGTGTGACCAGAACAACATGATACGCTGCTTTTTCTCTCCCTCTCTGTTCCTCCACTATTGAAAAGACATTTTTGTCGCTCTCCGCAATACTGTATTTTTATGGTTGGACATTGTTGAAGGGAATCTATTGTTAATTGGTGCGCGCGAGTAAGCGGTTTATGAAAATGGAAATGTAGCATATCATGCTTCAATCACACTTGCACACACACACACACAAAAGCAATGCCTAAGGCTTTCATGACAATTAACTTATTTTTAAAACACCCCATCGATTATTCAGTGGCCATAGTGAAATATTCACGCTAAAACAGAAACAGAAACTATAAATCAAAATAATTAGGCAGGAAAAAACATATCGAAACATAACTTTCGCCCATCCAACCCTCCGTCAGAAAATCGAATTACCTTTAAAAATAGTGTGCGACTATCGCAATCGACGACGACGTAGAATGAAATAACAACACACTTGGATCGTTGATTCGTTGATAGACGGGACGGTCAACGCTAAGAACGTTAACAAAAACGTAACGTTATAACATTGCGCCAGAAACAAAATCCAATTCATGTGTTTCGATGGTGCTGTGAGCCAATTGGATGTATGTTTTGTTGTAGTTGAAACGACTCTTACAATTCGGTTACGTTCAAAGTTAGTTTTGGTATCGTGACGAAACGCAGCCGAATAAGAAAAAAAAACATATCGAGTAGCGTCCTTCGATCCAAACCGAAAAAAAACGATGTGAAAAGTTATGTTATCTACGAGTGTTTGTCGACAAAGAGGGAGAAAAAAAGCACTCATTCTCAGCGACAACGATGACAATAGACATCGGTTAATTATTCATGTATAATGCCGTGTGTATCGTTCAACATTCACAATTTCGGACGCGATTCTTGTATACAATCACACAATCATTTGTTTCTCTTTTCTTCTCTTTCCCTACTATTTACGATGACTGTGCTTAAAATTCAAGTGCGACTTTCAATGTGTTGCCGGGTGCTTGAAATGTTTATAATTTCGCGAGTTCCGAAAAATCAAATAGAAAGAGACAAAGAGTGAGTAGAGAGACAAGTGCAGGCATTGGTTGCGAAAGAGAGTTAGATAGAAAAAGTGTGTGGTTGTCGAACTTCGACTTTCAACGAAGTCGAAAATTTGATTGAAAGTGTACGGCTGACGGATATGTGTACTAATTAAAATGTATAAAAAGATCACAATTGTCACAGTCAAGGTTTTTCGCTATAGCAGCGGTGTCGCGCAAACAAAACACACACAACCACACGCAGTACTACATTCTAAATATATATTTTCCACTTGGCAAATTTCATGAGATGCGGAGCTTTTTACGTCACATCTCTCGAATCTCGTCATCGCGATACGACGATCGAGACTTATTATATAGACTACTCATATTCTTCGTATGCTAGACTGTATTTACTTGTCTGCTTTTTTCTCTTCGGAAAATTCTTCATGCGAACAGCTTATCACACATTTAGTTACATGTCGTTTGCACATTGCAATACGTGCACTCCACTACGTAATAACAATGGATGTGTGGGTGGGATCCATTGAGTTTTGTTTTTTTTTTTGCGCTGTCACAAATTCAATTCACCTGAATCCATTGAGAGAACCGCTTTTGCGTAGGCAATTTTGAATACGCACAGAATACTAATAAAAATAGACCAGAACGAAAACAAAAGAGGAAGCGAAAAAAAAAACATACGGCACAACAAACGCACTGACGATGCTATGGAAATACCGTTTCCAAGTAGATTACGTCAAACACAAACCAACAACCCTTCTTTGAGCTAGCATTTCTTTAGAGACAATTGTCAATTTGACGAGTCAGGTGTCATTTGCAAAACTTGTGATAAGCACCATTATGTGCAAATTCATCGTTAAATCCCCTTCGCGCTCTCTCACAGTCGAAAATATTATCAGTGGCTTCTCGATTTATGTTTTCATTCCATCAGTATTATTTTTCTCTTCTCAATTTCGACTGAATGAATGATATTAGAATTTTTGAAATTGATTGCGATAATATTTTTTCCTCAAATGTTTGACTTTCTCTTACAGAAATGGCTCGTGATTCAGCGGTTGGAAGAGAGCGTATTCTGGTTGTACCGAGCAGCCTGGCGCTTGACAACTCAACAACCAATCAACATGCCACCAGTGCACAAAACGATCTCAATCAACAAATTCTTGAGGTGAGTCAATTGCTTTTTTTTGTAGACCGTACCCGGACAACAGTTCGGTTGTCTATTTATACCTTGTCCTGAAAGTGAACAGTGTTCAATATGTACGTTATCTCTGATCTAGAAATATTTATCAAGTGGTCACCTCAATGTCGCCACGCTCAATAATGTGATGAATCACAGCGATTCCGGCGACCGTTTCGTAATATCAAGCAGAACAATATGAGGAGAGGGGGAGTATTAAACACACATACTCAATACAAAATAATGCTATTTCGGAACACACGCGACGCTCAACGAAACCGGAAAATAGATTGATAGATTTGACATGGAATTATATAAATCGTAGCAATTTCAAGATGATTTGTTTTAGTGCGGTAAAGAGCCGACACAGTATACACTAGACAGATGATATATGCTCATTTTTATCATTAAAACTAATCACCGTTTGAATGCGGCCTATAATTTTACAGCCAGTCTATTTTGTCATTTGCTCGCATAGATTTTCTGGTGTTTTTGAATGGCGATGATCGTACACAATGACGCAAAACTTGCAAGCAAATGATGTTTAATTATATAAACCGTGCTTCTGGCATCATATTCACAAAAATCCGTTCACAAAAATAGAATAATTTCTTAGGAAAAAATCATGAGTCAACGCGAAAACTCAAACCATTTTTCTTTCCCTCGAATAAAAAATTAAAATTAAATTTATGGTTCTTTTATTTCACATCTCATCGAGCGAAAGAAAGCAATGAAGATAGTGAGAGAGAAAACCAAATCTTGTATAATTTTCTTAACACAACACAGAGAATAAAGAACAATTTCCGGTGCCAATGTTCGCAAAGAGACAGTATCGCCCATTGACGAATCATAACACATTTTGCGCACGCGAAATACATGTGGTTGCTTATTCTATTTTTTTTGCGCGCGCGAGACTCAATTTAAAAAAAATGAAGAATAAATGTCGTGAAAGCTATTCAAAGTGGACAGTGTGAATAAATTGATTTATACGTTTTCTCCGCAAATTGTCGGTATGAATGGCGTCCTGTCAAATGATGCAAAATCATAATAATCTCGACCATTCATTGTCAAACACACGCTGTGTGTGTGTGAATGAATCAACCGTGAAGAAACAGAGAGTGACGCGCTTTCTTCTGCAAACATTTCGCCGATTTTTGTTTTCTTCTCTCATCGACTCTTTTTTGTCGTCGATTTTTTTCTCGTCGATTACGTATATTTATAAATATTGCGAATTTTGCATTTTGTACATAAATAATCGTGGCTAAGCACTTGCTTGTCTAGATTTTTATTTACATTTTATCTCGTGGCCAATTTTTTCGCACCAGAAAAAAAACCGCTTGAATCATCCAGCACGGAAAAAAACTCGTGTTACGCAATGGAAGAAAGAACGAAAAAAAACGATTTTGCACACGAGCATGAAATGGAGAAAGAGCTAATAAATTTCATATGACAAATAAAATGTGTCTCGGACAGATCGACTAAATTAAATTTAATGTTCCGAACAACTAGCAAAAACGTCGATCCCGTTTTTTTTTATTGTTAGTCGGATTCATTTCAGTTGGCGCAAAAAAATTCACATATAAGTGGCCGAAATAAACTTTGATCAATGGACAACCGGCGATGAATAATTCAGATGCGTTCCGATTTCAAAAGGGGAAGTGATTCACATTTTATCCCCTTGAAATAGGAAAAAAAAAGTTCTGTGTGAGATAGGCGACAATGGCTGGCAATTTGCAATGTTACTGATTTGGATATTTCATTGAAAATCCGAGTAAATATTTAACAAAAAATGAACATCAATACTGCGAATTCCGAATCAAATGCATACAACGAATAAAAAATTGCGAATGAATCGCAAAGTAAAATTTCATCAAACGATTCCTCGTGAAAAATTATACGATGACGATAAACGACAACCGAAGAAAAAACTGTACCTGAATGAAATATCAGATTGACAGAAGTAAGTTGTTGGTTGGTAAAAATACTCGCATCGCATTTTGCCTATTTTAAACTTTAAATAGTCCGCCTCAAAATGAAGTGCTTTTCTTTTGGTTCATGTCTTCGTTCATTCGATCTGTCAAAGTCGAAAATTTGTAATTGCAAACAATATCCAATGATTAACATATTTTATGCGGTCGAGACGTTGAATTGCCACTTTGGTAGATTTTTTGCTCACGATTAACCATTGCTTTATTAACCAATACAGAATTTCAGTTTACAGTTTTGCGAATGGAACTGATAAAAAGCGGAGAAAACTTTATTCACATTCCATCTTCTTGTATCTGTCTCTCTGTGCTTTTTTTCGCATCGAAGTTGAAAACTGTTTGTTGTTGGCATACTAAGTAAGACATCTCGATATATTTACTGGAGTGAGTAGAGCATTGAAACCGGATCCAACCAAATGAAAAAAGAATCGTATTTCGTTTGGCTAACGAGCCACGATTTCTTCTTCTTCTTTTTTTTTTTAAATCGTCCAGAGTTTTTTGCGAATGATGTGTAGCGCGAGGATACGCACTGTGTTTCATATACGACGAGCTCCAGCTCACGTACGCAATTGCGTGTCCGGGTATTTCCAAATGTTGTAAGAGTAAACGAAAACTGGTCGAAAAAAGAAAGCCAGTTTACACCTATTTGCATATGTTCCCGTTTGGCCGAACACACTTTGATTGTGAATAAATTTTTGCGTAAAATTTTGCGAGTCGAATGAACAAACGTGAAATGCAAAAAAGAGAGCCGACCATTTCTATGAAGTTACGATTCATTTGTCACGCGCCATTTGACATTCGGATCAACTATATTTAAATTGAACCGTAAAATAAAGTGACAGAAGTAGCAGTTTTGTTTATCTAAGGAATGTTGAATGCCCCAGAAAACGTGATTTTTATTACTTTAACCCGATATAAATACATCACAGTAACAACAACAATAGCCCACAGTGTGCAATTTAACGAGCAAAAAATTGAGTATCATATGAATTCACAAGCATATCATGTGATTTGCTTGTTTCTCCACACGCATTGAATTGGGATTGTTCTGTTTTTGGCCGCACCAAACGCATTCTTCTCTTTTGATGACGTCGAGAGCGAGAGAGGGAAAGAGCAAAGAGAAAAAAGGTACACATTGATAAGAGCGATCAACAGCCGGTTTAGCGCGCTACTGCCGCTATCTTGCGATACGGACAAATAGAACGATGTTCATACTTCATTTGCACACGTGCTTATCGAGTTTTTTTTCCGTTTGCGATGAAATGATGGAATGGATAACACATATCTTTGAAAAGATAGATATAGAGAAAAATGGATACAGCAACAAAGTATTGATGTTCAACTGCTGTGATAAGAAGAAGCCTTTGTGTCCATCGCTTTCAGTCAACGCCATCAACATTTTCGATTGAAAACTGTCAAAAACACGCGCAACCGGAAGTCGATCGCTTTTGTTTTTGATGAGGATGAATTCGCGTGACCATGTATCAAATGGAGAGCGATGAGATGTGTCGAAAAGATCGACTCGAATTTGGTTCGATGGCGATAAAAATGATGAAAAGGAGCTATGAAAATATAATCGGCTAGCCTCACACACAAAATCCCAGTGTTTTTTTTCTGCGAAATGAGGAAAAAAGACTCGACCACAAAAGATTTTAATGCTTTTGTCGAGGCCCACTTAACAGACCCGATTTAAAAAAAAACGACCCAGTAAAAAGAAATACATTTCATTCGGCAGCTCAAGGGAAATATTCGAATTGTATATGCAAATTGCTGAGTTTATTCTCGGTCGCAATCCATAATTCTATTCACGTGGAATGATTCTTTTCTACGGGGTACTGCTTGTGAATGGAGCAGGTTCCATATTTTCCACCGTAAAACAAAAGCATTTAAGATTCAAGCATATCAGCCAGTTAATTCTGACCGGATCGTTAGTCGTTTCGCATTACGTCGTTTCGTTATTTTTGTCAAAGGTTTTTTTTTCATTTCTTCTGTTCCGATATCACCACACACAGGTACACTTGTGTAAGCTTGTATGTAAATTTTTAATTGAGAAGCATCCAGTCGTTGTACAGAATGAGAGGAAAAAAAATGATATTTGTTTGTTTATCGTTCAGTCGCTCGCTTGCATTCGATGGCGTATGTTATTTTAATGTTCATTCTCGTTCTTTCATCCTCTTTCTCTCTCTTCATTACTCAAAATCGTGGCATTTTTCTACTGTGTATATTGACGAGATTATGAACGTTGTCACTGTAAAGCGTTGACTGTTCAAGGTTTTTCTTGTTTTTATTTTTAGCCTATTAAATATTTATGAACGAACAGAGTACGACCGACCGACCGACCGACCGACCGATTGAAAGAAGTACCAGCGACAGAGAAACATATGTGAGATATAGACAGATAGATGTGTCTTGTTGTACGATGTACAGTGTAAGCGCGATTGTGTGTGCGTGCGCGTTAGTGTTCGCAGATCGATCGCAAATAACAACGACGCAATGTACACAAACGCTCGCCAGCCCGTAATCACACTTTGGTTGCTTCTTTTTTCAAATACTACAATAGTGTAGTATTTTTTTTACTCTGTCTTCAATGGACAGTACACAACCGAAAGGTTTTTCGTTCGCTCCTATTATGAGAAAAATGGTTTCTACCCCGAATTGAATATTGTTGTGGAAATTCCATGTTGTCATCAACAGTTAACTATGCCAACGTATTTCCTATTGATTTATACATTTTTTTTCTCGATATATGAATGTGAAATTTTCGTAATTAAAATCTAAAATTCTAAAATTCTAAAAGTGGTTGCAGCCTGAATGTGAACGTAATTAAAACATCCAACTGGAATGTTGCTTGCATAAAATGGCTTTATCTCTTTCTCAAAACATTTAATTGGACATTTTAGATTGATTTCGCGACTGTATCAAAAGCAGATGTTGAATGAAGCCAAAGCAATCGCATGTACCTAAATTGGTTGATGATTTGAGAGAGTTTTTCAAACCGCATTTTTTGTTCGTGCTGATTTTGTTTTCGTCAAAGTCATTTTTCGCGTAAAACACATTCCGATGCGTCTGTCTCGATCCCGAAGAATCGAATTGTTGGCAAATAATTTTGGTGTGCCGGTATCAATTGGTCGTTTCGCGTCACCACACCCATTAATTCGTCGTGATTATTATGCTTTTTGAAAAATACTTGCTGAAAATTCTGTCTCGCAGTAAAATTGATTTGCGGAGAAAAATTACTCGGGTTTAACATGAGTGTGTGTGTGTGATAACAAGAACATTCGTTACACAAGACATAACCGCAATCAGCTCGCGAAAGACTGAAAAAAGCAGACTGTTTTGTTGTTAGCGATTCGTTACACGGATCGAACGCAATTATGCAAATGAATCAAAATCAGGTATTCGATGATTTCTTTTTCCATGGAGATGCGACGTTATTTCTAAAAATAAAAACCCTTTAAAGCGATTATACAATCCATTGAAAATGTATTTTTGAACACAACAAACACCACTCGTTCGCTCCCTTTTTCTCGTTCTCTCTACCTCATCATCACAACCGAACATTCATCGAATTCAATCAATATTACAGACAAAAATAAAGTAAAAGCAAACAAATCTGTATTGTAAGCCTATGTCAAGGATGAATAATTCAATGGAATTGGATTTTTTTTTATTATTCATTGCAGCTGAAAAAGGAGCAGGAATTGCAGAAGCAAATGCTTTGGCATACATTTCAGGAGAAAAACAAACAGTTGGAACTTCAGCATAAATGGCAACTCGAACATAAGTTTCAGGTAAGAATAAATTCAAAAGAAGGTAGAAAGAATAAAAATGAAATCAAAACGAAAGCATAAAGAAACAGCTTAATTGAAAATAGCATTTAGACCAAAATGAATCAATCCATGCATAATCACTTGCCAAGAAAATGAACCATGGAACGGAAGAAATATTCCATTTCTATCTTAAGCTGCTCTTTCTTCATTATGAAGTTAGAATAGCCATTTATTGTAAATTGATAATAAGCCGCTTAGGTCGATTGCAAGATCAGTAAACAATTTTCATAAAACGTTTTTTCCCCTTTGATATCTTGACAAACAAAATTGTTTGGATACAACCACCGACAATATTTAGATATCATTCTGGTTCGATTATTGATTTTACTATATTCCAAATTTCATTTCAAATTCAAACTTCATTCTTGAGCTGCATTCCTTTTCAAATTGGTCAAATTTCGATTAAGTTTTACTTTACCTCTTGCATCTTTGCCATTAAATATGTATGCTCATCGAGCGCTCTTGGACCATTCATTGTGCGAACTACTACGTTAATAATACAAAATTGCGTTCTAACTTATGCGTTTCTGTTTCTGTTTTGGTTTTCGTTTTTAGTTTATTTGTTCTTTATTTTTTGCTCTGCGTTGGTATTACTTTTTATTGCATTTTTTTTTGGTCCACTGGCACAAAACCGATATACCTCTTTCCAAAAACCGTTATTTATAGTCTGCGGCGTATTCAAATGGCGTATTGCAGGAATTGCATGAGCAACGTATAGCCGCTCTTGAGGAGCAACAACAACGCGAACAACGTGAACAACGAGAACAGCGTGAACAACGCGAACGACGCGAACGTGAGGCAATCGTTCGTCGGAAAGAGAATTCATCCAGTGCCAATGCTAGTCCAGAAGTTAAGCAAAAATTGCAAGTATGTATCATTCACACCATAATCTATTCAAACCATTGAATGAGAAGACATATTTCGAATAAATTACTCTCTTCTTTTGCAGTCATTTATCATCAGCAAGAAGCAAAATGCTTCATCAAATGGTCTTGCTTCTGCCGCGTCGCCATATCGAAATTGGTAAGCATTTGTTGAGCCATTTCATTTTTTTTTCAATCATTTCAAAACATTGAATTTTTAAATGGTTTTACTTGATGACGTGTGTCCATGTATATTTTCAGGGGTGTTGTCAAAAGTTCATCGGGCGAATCGTTACCAGCTGGTGTTCTGCCAAGCTCCCACCCATATAAAATACCTCAACAGCCGCCACCAACTATATCGAAATACGATCCCGATTTTCCACTGCGCAAAACAGGTAACGAAACGATTTCGATCGATCCATCGATCGGCCCTTTGATGCATGCGAAAATGAACACATGGCATTTGAGCAACCAAAAAAAAAATTATTTTCAATTGTTTTGATTGGAAATATAACAGACGTTAATAAAATGAATCAATAGCAAAACAAAATGCTCAAAGGCCTTGATGTTCTTCGGCTAATGATGTTTTTCGTTGAATAACTTTTGTTTGCAAACAAAAGTTTGGAAATGTGCAGCTTTTTTCCATAACGTTTGATATATTTGTGCTAAAAATTTTGACCGATTTTATTTCTCTTGTGTGCATTTAACACCAAAATTTATCTAACGAAAAACTAACTGTATCATTTGAAGATTGATGGATTTCATATAGAATTCAATAGTAATATAGTATAACAAATAAACAAAACTCACGTAAAAAAAATATCGAATGTATATTTCTTTGATTCGGCTGCAGCATCCGAGCCCAATTTATTGAAGATACGTTTGAAACAAAGTGTTATTGAGAGAAAAGCTCGCGCCGGATCATTGGCCGCACGACGACAAGAACGTTTGCTAATTGCTGCTCAACGTCGACTAAAGCAACATCAAAGCTCTCTAATTGGACCAAGTATGTATCACATCAGCTGCAATTTATACACATATTTTCGTTTGTCTTTGTTTGATTTGTCTACACCCTCGATGAGCTCAACACTGTTTAATCCGAAAACAATCACACACACCCAAGAAAAAAAACAATCTAACGATACGCTTTTAATGTATAACGTCTTTTTTTTTGCTGTAAATTTTTCGATATCGATATAACCATTATTATTTGCATGAGATGCTCAGAAATATGAGAGTGTGAAGTGATTTGTCGTTGTTTTTCTTTTGTAAATTGATAAAAGTCCGCCGCGATTCATTTTTCCGAAGCTTAAGATAGTAATAAAGATTTGATTCATCGTTTAGATTGTTCATCAACAGATTCAGGTCCGAATTCGCCGCCAACATTGACCGGAAGCCGTGGCTCACCCACCAGTGCGACGATTCAAGAGGAAAATGAGGATCCAAACTATCATGCTGGCCGAGATAGTATTAACGATTTGTCGTTGTATACATCACCAAGTATGCCTAATATCAGTCTGGGACGGCCGCATCTACCAAACGCACACAGTCACGCTTATGTAAGTGAATCGATTGCGGGACAGTTTGATTTTAATCGAAATGAATGTGAAGAATGAAATTGACATACTTTTCTATCGTCTTTCCAAAAAAAAAACAGGGAATTCATTCAATTCTACGAACACCGTCGCAAACAATGCTAGCCCCACCGGGAGCACCGTATTTTATTCCGACCATGGAACATGGTGATGTACCGCCAGCCCACAGTGGAATTCACTTGGCCCAAATGGCGGGTTTGCATCCGATTCCAATGTACAGCCAACCAATCACCGATGCTCAAGTTGCACTCGCTCGCTTGCATAAGCAAGGCCATCGGCCATTGGGTCGAACTCAATCAGCTCCACTTCCACTTGGCCATCCGATGCTAACGGGTGCTGCTGCCCTGAACATTGCTCAAACACACTATGAAAACAGTGAGGCTGAACGACAGGCATACGAACAACAACACTTGCAATTGACACAAAAGATCCGGCAAACGGTGTTAACGCGAAGCGGACGCGCCGAATCGTTCAAAGAAGAAGAAGATGCTGTCATCGATTTAACCGATAAAAAGCAACCACCGAAACCTATACCAACAAGCACCGTGATTTCGTCTACTCTCAATCCACCGCCGGCCATATCGCCCGAAGAACGATTACGTGATCAGGAATATTTGCAGCAACAACGTGAGATACTCATCCGTCAATCGATGCAGGTAAATGCTTTTCGTGGCCGTCATTCAATTTACTTTCACTTTTTTGTGCTAGTTTTTAATTTCATTTGATAACACATCATTGCGTTCTACTAACATCTCGTGTTTTCATTTGAATATTGTGTAATAATACGATTTTAGTTGTCTGTTGACGATCCATTCTTGATGCGGAATCTCAGTCGACCTTTATCTCGAACGTTATCGAGTCCTTTGGTACCGCTTGGACAACCAAATCTTTGCGGCATTCGTGATACCGGCCAATCGTTATCGCTCGACAATCCAATCAATTTGACACATCGACGCCACATTACGGAGAACGAACACAAAATCACAACCGGTCTTGCATTTGACAACACAATGCTGAAGCATTCGTGCATTTGTGGAAATAATTCATCGCATCCCGAGCACAGTGGTCGGCTGCAAAGTGTATGGGCTCGGCTGGGTGAAACTGGATTGGCGAATCGATGCGATCGTTTGCGATCACGCAAAGCCACACTCGATGAAATTCAAACGGTGCACACGGAAAACCATGCCATGCTATTCGGTTCGAATCAATTGAATCGCCAAAAAATGGAATCATCACGAACGAGTTTTGTGCGGCTCGCATGCGGTGGTGTTGGTGTCGATTTGGACACCACATGGAATGAGAACTATACCAGTGCGGCTGCAAAAATGGCAGCTGGATGTGTTATCGATTTGGCATTTAAAACAGCGAAACGTGACATTGAAAATGGTTTTGCCGTCGTTCGCCCACCAGGTATGCACCGAAAATAGCCAACATTCTAAACATAGTCACAAAAATGTGTCTCAATAATTAATTTCTTATCTTTTTTTCTCGCTTGAATTAGGTCATCATGCTGAGCCAGATTTAGCCATGGGATTCTGTTTCTTCAACTCTGTTGCAATTGCTGCGAAATTGTTGCGTCAGCGTTTGCCAAATGAAATTGGAAAAGTTCTGATCGTCGTAAGTAAATTTGAAAATAACAAATCATCATGTTGGGAGTGTGAGCTCCGTAATGAAAAATATCCTCCGTAAATTTCGCTGATTCTTAATTTATTATATTTCTGGGCAGGATTGGGATGTACATCATGGTAATGGTACGCAGCAAGTATTCTACGAGGACAATAGCGTTTTGTATTTATCAATACATCGACACGATGATGGAAACTTCTTTCCGGGCACTGGTGGTCCAACTGAATGCGGTGCTGGAATCGGTGTTGGATTCAATGTTAATGTCGCATGGTCGGGTGGGTTGAATCCAGCGTTGGGCGATGCCGAATACTTGGCCGCGTTTAGAACGGTTGTAATGCCAATTGCTCGTGAATTTGCACCCGATATCATTCTCGTTTCGGCCGGGTTTGATGCTGCCATCGGTCATCCACCACCATTGGGCGGTTATGTGGTGTCACCAGCTTGTTTCGGTCATTTAGCACGTGAATTGATGCAATTGGCTGATGGTAAAATCGTTCTGGCCCTTGAAGGTGGTTATGATTTGACCGCAATTTGTGATTCAGCCCAAGAGTGCGTGAAGGCTTTACTTGGCGACGAACCATCACCCATACCTGAAGTTGAGCTATCGCGTGCACCGTGTCAAAATGCAATCGACACACTGCAGAAAACTATTGCTATTCAGGTAAAACCCAAATTGAATTGATTGATTTGTTTTGTTTTTTGAAAATGGAATCGAATTCCAAAATAAACCTTTCCTCTCTCAAAAGGCATAACGCATATTTTTGTATTGGCTTTTGTATCAATACACCACAAAATACACGACTCCAATTTTGTTCATTTGCAGATGTCACATTGGCCATGCGTAAAACGTTTGGCCCACACCGTTGGAATGTCAGCTATTCAAGCACTGAAATGTGAACGAGAGGAATCAGAAACGTTAACCGCAATGGCTGGTCTCTCAATGCAGCCACCAGCGAATCGGTAAGACCATACCCGGTTAAAACGTTCTGAAATTTTTATTAATTGCAAACTTTTTCCCATGGCAGTGGTTCGCTTTCGCGTGAAGAATCTGATGAACCGATGGAACAAGACGACGCAAAATGAATGAAAAAAAAGCATCGACGAAAAATTGATAATTGCGCAAATTGCGATAACAAACGAAAATTGAAAGAATGAAAAAAAAAAACAAAAATTCTCATACCTGCTGGACATGTTTTGATTTGGAAATGTGTAAATGATGTTGAGTTTATATTAGAGATCGAGGAATTAATGCATACAACTATTTTGAATATAGAATAATTGTGATTTTAAATGTATGTTCTTAACAATTAACGTGATTAAGTTTTAAATAAGAGAGACAGGCGGTGCAAGAGGCACACAGCTGAAGAGAATTAGATGAAATGAGAATGTGTGTGAGTAGGGGAGGGGGGGGGGGGTAGCAAAGAATGAAGCGTGTGACATTTTGAAATGTATGTGCTATGCACATAATTTATGGTCGCCGGAGTTAGGAACAGCAAAAAAACGATAATTTCTACATAAATGCAGGGACACAAAAGACGCAAGACTAAGTTTGCCTAATAAAAGACGAAGCAATCCGCACTTTATCATCTCGATAACGTAGTGTATGATTTGAACTGGCATTCCGACCCAAATGAAATCCATTCGATTGAAAACAAAGAGAAAGAAGAGAAAAAACAACAACGGAAAACGAGCAAATTATTTAAAAAATGAACTGGTTTCATTTGGCAGGTGAAGCCATTGTGTGGTGTGGTTTATCGGGCAAATAGTTTCTTGTGTTTTTTCTATTTATATTTTATTAAAATGACAAACCGAATTAAAGTGAAAACCGCACTCACACACACACACACACACACACACACGATTCAACCAATTGTATATAATATATATTTATTGTGCAAAAAAAAGAGAGTATAAAACACTAATGTTTATGTATAAAATACAATTATCCGCTTGAGAAACAATATGATGAGCCCATTTGTTGGTGCACCTGCAAAAATGTTATGTGCTTTATGGATATAGCCACAATCACACGTTCGTCAGAACATAAACTCTTAATGATGTGAATGATAAATATCACACTTAAACACACAGAGAGAGTCACACGACTTATTGATAGCTGATGTTGTTTATATTTCACACCTATCCCACTACTACCTCCTTCGTGAGAGTACGCTGGGAATGGTCATGTTTGGCGCATATTTTTGAGAAATGGAATTTCTCTGAATGTTGATTTTGTTCATCGTAACGGTATTTGTGGTTTTTAACACATTTTGCACAATTTTTCTTTTCATTTCAAAGAAGCAACGCGAAATGAATATTGCATGAGCAAAATAATAACACGGCTTCGCACTCAAATCGACGAATTTAAAATACTTAAAACTGAAAAAAGTGACATTTGTCACAAAATAAATTTATCGTATCCGTTGTTTAATAACCACGAAAAAAAAAATTAATCACAAGCAAGAGAGACAAAAAAACGACACTTTAATCGTTTGCATATATAATAATC
The DNA here is from genome assembly GCF_009176505.1 of Sitodiplosis mosellana. Classification (NCBI taxonomy): domain Eukaryota; kingdom Metazoa; phylum Arthropoda; class Insecta; order Diptera; family Cecidomyiidae; genus Sitodiplosis; species Sitodiplosis mosellana. The sequence continues at coordinate 28,202 of NW_022602399.1, read as the reverse complement.
AGGTGATGCATACAAATTGCTCAGCCGCAATTCAACGAATTTCCATATGTTTCTTGTTTTTTTTTAAATCATGCGATTGCATCACATCCGATTCATGGAACGATAAGGATTCAAATACACCTCCCATTCTGCGAAACCAATTTTCCTTCCTCACTCTCTCGATCAACTTTGTATCAATCGATTGAGAAAGAGAAAAAAAATGTAATAGAAAAATTTCATTCAAAACTATTTTTTTTCCTTGATCCATATCAATATAATGTATTCGCATTGGGCAGAAATCTAAATGAAGCGAAAAAAATATAACAATAACATCACTGAAAAGAGAAATCCAATTTAACACTTAAAATCGTATAAAATATTCATAACGATATATATAGAGAGAAAATGAACTAATTTGAGTGACCTTAATGTGCAAAAACCAACGAATAAAAATTATTTAATTATACAGAGACCGAGTGTCAGTGCTGTTTCTGTGACTCACACAGGATCAATTGCACTGGCCAACTCTTTTTATAACAACAACAAAATGGATCTAGCAAAAAAAAGAAGAGTTTTTAATCGAATTAACAAATAAAAATGTCGAGAGTTTCAAATTCGACAGAAGCCGGAGAAAACTAGCAAACGACGAAGAATTTTAAATGTCAATTGTTGTCTAAAATAAAACTAAATGAATGTAATGTGTGTACTTTCAGCAGAAGCAGAAGAGGAAGAACCAATCTAGATTGAGCAAATTAGTCACGGTTTTAGTGAGGACACAAAAGTGCACACAGAATTTGTTATCCATAATAAAAATGTCTGGGGTTTTCTTCCGTTCATGATTGAATGCGAAACTGTAGTATTTTTATTGACACGGCGACCTAAATTATAAATATTGTGTCATTAAATAAATGTATAAATAATTAGTTAAAATGATTTTGAGAAAATGAAAAAAAAAGGAAAAATTGAATTAGATGAACAAAAAAAGGATAGAGAAAATTGTTTCAAATATTTGTTGATATGTGTCTCGTGGCGTTGACTGAACAATTCTCAACAATGAGATGCATCAAATTTTTAAGTGCTGGTCACTAACATAGATAGACAATTTATCGGCGAAGAATAAGTCACATACACACGCAGCAGAATTTCAATCAATTCGCTTGAAAACACATACCGAAAAACAAATAAACTTAGACAAGAGATTTGTTTCGATGTTATTTGTGGTGGAAATATTGTATTGATATTGTTCTAGATTTGTATCACACATACACAAAGCAAAACCACATGCATTAACACTCATTACTCACACTCAACAAGACAGAGAAAACAAGCAAACCCATATTCAATGAGACGAAGAGAAAAAAGAACGAGGAAAATCATTATACCAAAATGAAACGATGAAATTTAGTGTAAATCTTGTTTTAATATTTTTCGATATGCTTACACACAAACAAAAACAAAAAACACAACAAAAAATAATGATAACATGAAAAATTCTATGATGAGATAATACTTTAATCGACAGGTGCAGCTTTTAAGAATCGTTTTACCTAAATTAAAATGAAGATAAAAACAATGACGAAGATGAAAGATAAATGGATAAAACAATGAGGATATACAAATATTTAGATATCAAGAACACATTTTGGTGAAAAAGAACAACAAAATAGACAAATTGAGTGGTTTCATTGAGTCGAACAGGAAACGTACGACCCGACATACACATATTACGTATAAAAAACAAACAAATTGATGATGGTGTTTTACCACCACATGAACATTTTAGATATTTATTAATTGTGAAATTGATGTTAATTATTGGTGTTGACGCGTGGATAACAAAAAATCCGATACAGAATCCAATCAGGATGTGTGTGCTAATACCGTTTTTTGTAAGTGTGGACATTTGTGTGTCAAGCCAACCAATCAAACAGCCGAATACCTTTGAATGAATAGCACACACTTTATGAACGGTGAACAAATAGCTAATGTTTTTGGCAAAGTGCAAACCTGTTTTCGGGATGATGTTGGCACGTACATCGAAGAGCGAACGATATGTGTGCGTGTATTTTCTTGATGATATGTCCAAACTTGTCGAATGGATCGAAAATTGTATGGCAAAAGTTTTCACGAGATATTTAAACAGATGGTGGCATACTAAATGCAAACTAATTTATCAATTGTCATCAAAAAGAACCAGACACAATCGATTGTGTGTGTGTGTGTTTTTGATGGCGTGTGCTCAGTCGAATTTTATATGTAAATCATCTCTTCTTCTTATATTTATTTCCTTACTATCTCAATTTTTGTGAACTCTTTTTTTTGCCTACTCTAAACGCACACATTACAACAATAGACAAATCAATCTATCTGTGTTCCACTTTGTTCGTTTATCATAACTATTGTTCTTATGGTATTGTTGTTGTCTTTTTTTTTCTTCTTCTCGTAATCCTCTTACTCAACCATTTGATGGAATCAACAACATGACCACATCATTTATTTAAAATCATTTCATTTTCTTTGGTTTATGTTCAAACTCCAAAACACTCGAATCGATGCCATTTCGCATCGTTTTTTTTTTTAATTAGGCACAGCTGAATATCATGGCGACACATGAAGAAAAAAATTGTAAAACACTGAAATTTGTCTCTCTTTTTTTAAGAGAAGAATAATAAAATCACACACACACACACATACACCCAATACATTCCATTAATCTGTATGACAAATTGTGTTTAGTTTTTAAGTTTCTAATTTAAATAGTAATTTTATTTTTCAATATGAAAACCAATGTTATAAAGAATTTAAAAAAATCTATTTACGTACAAACAATTTTTTTTTGAAATTTGATGATTAAGAAATGTTAATTCACGATATAAAAAAAAAACAGAAAAATAATTTCATCCATCGAAACAACGGTGGAATGCATGAAATATGTGAGAAAGAGAAAAAGAAAAATGAAAAGTATATTATCTATGGAGAAAAAAAAACATGAAATTGAAAATAAAACTGATTGTTGTTTTGTATATGAAAAAAACGGTTGTTTATTCATCAATTTTGTCCAAGTTTTCCTTGGATTGTTACTTTTCCGCACGCCCATGTCGTGTGTAAAAGTATTGTAATCACTTCAAAACCTAGGTACCCCGAAAAACCATTTTTCTATCCATTTTCGAAACCAAAAAGCACGATACAGTGGTTATTTTGCTATGTTAATGTGGGTGTGTCGTACCCTGTACGCTGTACGCAAATTTTTTTTTAGCGCGATTGCTCAAACACCAGAATAGGAAATGAAATTCTGCAAGTACCAAACGTTTGTGCTTCGTTAGACTTGAAAACCATTAAATTTTCAGCCACCCCAGATGTACCCTAGGATACCTAGCCTATGAAAAACCTTCAAAAAATCGAACTTTTGTTCGGGAGGTACCCAAAATAGGCTCCCAGGTGGGTTTTATCATGCCCACCCGATTTATTTCATCAAAATAATAGGGGCCCCGGAACAACCTAGCACCCGCTAACCCACCTTTTTGGTATTAAATCGGTATGTTAGTTCAAAATTCCTTGAAAAATCGAACTTTTGTTCGGAAGGTACCCAAAATAGGCTCCCCAGGTGAATTTCATCACTCCCACTCGATTTATTTGATCAAATTAATAAGGGCCCAGGAAGAACCTAGCACCTGCTAACCTACCTTTTTCGTATCAAATCGGTATAATAATTCAAAATTTCTTGCATTTTTTGTTCTTTATTATGTTAAAAATCGCGCTTTTGTATGAGAGTTTCAAATCACTCCTTCGCTCATTCATGTTGTTCTATGGATTCAAAGGGCTGCCATATACAAAATACAATGTAAAAGAAAGACGCGTTATGATTTTGGTCAAGAAAAATGTGGTTTGTTTTTAAATGGTATTTTTTTCAACTCGTCACATTTTGTTCCATTTTTTTCAGTATTCAGACGACAATAAAGACAATCAGACGTTTTATTTCATTTGAATATGAAATCATCATCAAGATTTTCGGAATCATAATGCAATTTTCCATAAAATACATGAACGTACTGTTGTTTTTTTCTGAAAATTCTTATAAATTTCCTAGGCTAAATCTGAATAAAAGCTGAACGCTATGAAAATGGTGCGGAAAAGTTCGTCTTACGGAGGTAAGACTATTTATTTCTAAATTATTTCAGCTACTTATCCTATTTTCAGATTTTTTTCTCAGCTGAAATGAAATCAAACAAAAGGATTTTCATTTTATGATTCCTTGATACAATTTATTTGTTTTTTTTTTATTATTCACAAATCGATAATAAATTAATTGATCTCATAACTGTCTACTTCGGACAACAAATTCGTTGATAAGACTGAAATTATGTTCCGCATGTTTTAACAATATGTTTTAAATATACATTTTTTCGTCATGAAATGATTTTACTTGTCACATGTCTTGTTTTTATTCTACACACACACAGTTGAGACTTCGTGAAAATAAATCAAAATTCAGATATTTTAGCTAATTATTTTTTCCCGTCATATTAGCCTTCATACAATTTTATTTTCTGAAAAAACTAAATTTCGTCAACATATCAAATTTTTCATTCATTTGCCCGAAAAAAAAATATTTGCATCAAAATCTCAACTGTGTTTCGATTAAATGAACCTAAAGCTGGTAGCATCGTTTTCAACAATTGACATCATTTTATTGGGGGGGAAGAAAGGAGTAGAACCTGTGAATCGTTGTCGTAAATAGCTTCCAGAAAAAAAACAATGCGCTGGACAAAATAAAACTGGATGATTGATGAATGGTTGTGAAGGAAACGATTTCAACATCAAAAATGCGACTCCATCAATGTGGCCTTATTCTGTTCATTAAATTCTATTTTATGTATCGATTCTATAAAAAATTGTAATTAATTATGTTCAAGATCCCTTTTAAATGAAGTACAGCAAATGATGATATGAGGTATTCATTCATAATGTAGTTATTAGATATAGAATTGTGTTGTTAATAAACAAAATGGGAATACAGAAGTGTTTGAACTGAAGTGCAACATGAAATATGTTTCTTAAAAACGCAACATGAATCATCGCTTCAATTTTATGCATGCAGTATAAAAAATGGGAATTTCGAATGTGGTTTTCTGTGTTATCATTTCTGCGGAAATGATAAGCGATAATGAGTTAATGTATTCAGTGAAGTTTTAGAACTTGACCAATGACATTTGTTGAAGATGACTCTTTTTCGCGGAAAATACAAAAAAAACCACCATCGAAATTCCCATTTTTCATGCTACATAAAAAGTTTCATGCTGCGATTCAGTTCAAACACTGTACTGCATTGCCATTTCTATTCTCAGCAACACAATTGTGTTACAGGTTTAATATAATCCAAGCATCATTGACAACGGACTTTTCTTTCGAAAATAAATTTTACAACGAAAAAAAAGAAGAATAATTCATCCTTAAAAGCTAATTTCCATTTTTAATACCAAATACAAAAAAAGAGCAAATGAAACATATATGATCATCATGCAACCAAATTTGAAAATTCCATCACATGCTTTGCATATTCATTAACATTACAGTATATGCTATATCAAGTAGGTAGTAACTGTTATCATTATTATTATTATATCGGGGGGAAAACTACTTAAATTTTCATTTTAGAATTGAATCAATGGTTGTTGTGCTAGTTCTTTAAGTCGTCGTCGTTCTTTTAGGTCTTGCTCAATTTCACGGCCAAAGGCCTCATGCACCGTTTGAAAATTGAACTCGGTGTGAGATTTCAGCTTACTGTCGCTGGATGCAGTTAGATTGGATGGAGGGTCACCACAACCGACCGGTGATCGGTTAGCAAATGATTGCTGCAACGACGACGACGACGACGACGATGATGTTGCCGATTTGGAACCCATCCCACCACCGTTAGAAGCTATAAGTATTTTGTGCATGTTTGTTCAGATAGAAACATATATTCGTTTTTGGTTACAATCACATTTTGCATTTGCGGTTATATTTGGGGGGAACGCATACACGCAGACGAGCCACAGAGTTTGTTTTGCAGAAAAGTAAATAGAAAGAAAGAAAGAAAGAAAAAAAAAATAGACACAGATAATTTAACAACATGAACACGCACTCATTTAAGCCAAGTGATGAATAAATTAAGGCAATTATCAAAACCAGTGGTTTAATTAAGATGATTTAAGTGCAATTGCTGTTTCTTTTCTTTACCTTGAGTATTTGGGTTTGAGTTCGGTGCAGTTACACATTTTGGAGGTGGAGGTGCTGGTCGTGCTGGCCGATCAAATGGATTTTCGCGTTGATTACGTCGCGGCGGTGGCTTCGGCACCGATTCGATCGAACAATTTGTTGAATCTATAAATAGATCGTGTATTTCAATTTGATACGAAATGAAGTGAACAAAACCAGTCAAAAATAGCTTAAATTGACCAAATGCCGTGCAATTTACAGCGAATATTTAATTAAGCAAAGGAAAATCAATGGGAACAAAGCACAAAAGACATAACAATTTCAATATGTATATACAAAAATTTTAATTCGCTAGCTAGTTGGACGGAACAATCAGCAGGGAATTGTAGGAGTTTTAATTAGTCTTCTTTACCCTTCGACTTTTCGATTTCGTTCAGCTGTCGCTGCAGTTCTGCAACCATCAATTTCATGTATTCATAACCGGCACACGTCAATGCTCTCATCCATTGCTCCATTCTGTAAATCATCACACCCATACACACACAAACAAAACGTTCATTAGAAGGTTTTCTTTACCTTGAGTTATATTTTTAAGACTCACATTTCTTGTGTCTCTGCACTCAGATAATACGTTCGATTGTTTATGCCGTGGAATATAAGTTGAAAACAATAATGTTCAGCCTCTTCAGCCAGTTCTAAAAGCCAAACAATAACAAAAAAACGAAGACAAACAAATTTCAATCATATGATGTTGGTTGTGAAAGGCAGGGCAAATGCAAACATACACACACAAATTGTACGCAACAAACCTATTGTACATCCTTCTAAAATGATTACTCCAATCGGTTCACGGTCACCTTTCTTCTCAAAGTAGAACAGTAAATTGCCTTTAAGTACAAAATATCGCCGTTGCCATGATTTATTCACTTCACCACGCTTCTGAAGCCAGCCCTCTAGATCGATTGGCGGCGATGTCGCAAAATAACACAAATTCTTCTCGTTGATTTTCATTTTTTTGTGAACTAAATAGTTTTTGTTTCGTAATTTACTTTCAAACAAATTATACAAGTTGATTATTTGCTTCGATCAGCACTGTTTAACTGGGAATACGTGTTTTTTTTGCAATTTGTGACGATTATTCTCTCCTAAATTCGATATTTCAATACTAAAAATACACTGATTACTCATTTACGATAAATGCAGATCTGACACACACAAGACACATTTGTTTATCTTAGACAATTGTTTAGATAAAGAAATAAAAGCATGAATAAAATTCGATTGCTTGCGTTGCCACTATTCAATATTCAAAGATCGAAAATCGCGATTCGACTTTCTTTTATTTTGTTTTCAATGTTTTTTCGTTCATTGTTGTACAATAAACCATTGTGCGTGTTATTCTCATTCCTTCACTTGAGACACTGACTGACTGACATAATACGCTAGAGTAAGGGTGCGTTCACTAAAACACCATAGTGAATCGAACAAAGCGATCTGTCAAACGTTGTTACAGAGTCAATGCCAATGGACATTCAGTCAAAAATTGAATGTCAACGCATTCAACAGTTGATTGGATAGAGCGCAGCATAAAATTCCCTTGAAATTGTTTATTCCGAGAAAAGTTCAGTGAAAATGGCCACAAAGCAGGTAAAATAACAACAATTCATAACGAAGTTGAAGTATTTTTTCGTTTTTAATTGAAAATAAAATATTCGTATAGAAAAAGTGGTTCAAATCAGCGTTTGATGCGCCACAATCCCCTGCAGTGAACACACAAAAACGGCCGAAGATGCAGAGTGTGTTTTCGAACGAGGATGATTCGATTAATTTTAGCGAATTGGATTTATCGAGTCTGGACAACAACAATCAAACGACTGCTGAAATTCAGAAACCCACGGCTGAAGTCACCATGATTCATACCGATTTCAAATCATCGAATTGGATTGAGAATTTTGCACCACGCACCAAAGTGGACCTCGCCATACATGCGAAAAAAGTCGCCGAAGTTGAGGATTGGTTTCGAGTGATTAAAGACAAACGAATGAAAAATGCTGCACCTATCGTTTTGGTGACTGGGCCAAGTGGCAGCGGCAAATCGGCTACAATCAAAATCATTGCTCAGGAATTTGGATACACAATCAGTGAATGGGTCACTCCAATGGATCTGGAACATCCGCGTTATGATCGAACTGACAATGATAAAGTGACATTTTCGGAAAGCCAAATCGACAAATTCACACAGTTTCTGTTCCAATCGTCACGATATCGATCGGTATTTGATACAGCAACAAAACGGCTCGTTTTGGTTGAAGACTTTCCAAACATATTCATCAAAGATCCGAGCAGTTTTGAGGAAGTTTTAGAGTAAGTTTCATGAACATATTTTTCTGATTCAAACAGAGAATGAAAAATAATTAATTTTTTGTCTTTCTCTCCTATGTTAAACCTTGTGCCACTTGCAGAAGATACTCCAGCTACGGTAAATCACCATTGATTTTCATCGTCGCAGACACAAAATCGCGTACGCTCAACATCAGCTTCAATTTGTTCACCGATGAAATTCGAAGCCGATTCAATATCACATCGATCAGTTTCAATCCAGTGGCTGACACAATGCTGAAGAAAGGACTGAAACGAATCTGTGATATTATGGGGCAAAATGGTTTCAAAAAATACTACACCGAACCAAGCAAAGATACAATCGAATCGATCGTTTTGTCGTCGCAAGGGGATATTCGCAGTGCGGTGATCAATTTACATTTTGCATCTCAGAAAAGTGAGTGGAATTTCTTCTACCATGCCATCGATTCTATGAATAGAACAATGTTGAACGTAAATTTTTTAGAAACAAAAAAAAAAAGAAATATCTAAAAACGTCGATTTTTCTTCCAGATTCCACAATGTTACCAGTCCAGTCTCTCAACCTTAACAAGAAAACCAAAAATACCAAAAAATCTAAATCAAAATTAAAGTCTTTAGGCACTGATGAAAATATCACCGTTCTACACGCTCTCGGTCGGGTTTTCAATCCAAAATGTGAGTTAATGAGCTAAAAAAAATTTAAGCCAAAGAAAACCGTTGTTATTTCTTCGCTATTTCACAGACAAAGAAGAAGCCGATGCACTTGGCAACAAAACATTCCTACATTCACCGGATGAAATAACCAGTTTGCTCACAACTCAACCGACCACATCGATAAATCTCATACACCACAATTACATTACCCACTTCCAGCGGCTAGAAGAAATCATCAGTGCCATAGATTGCATCAGTCATTCCGATGTTATGTTGAATGAATGGCGTTCGGATCTGTGCGCAGAAATCGGAGTTGGCCTTGCTGTGCGCGGTGTTATGACAGCTAATGAAAATCCTGTCACGGGCCGTTGGATGCCAGTGAGAAGTGCCAAAAATCAACTTAAAACGTATGGATTCATTCCAATAATCTTGTTTAGTTTTTCATTTTTCTCGTCCAATTTATTGAACACACTTCTTCCCTTTGTAGAAATGAATACGATAAAGAGCGCAAAGACTTCGGAATTTCACTGCTTGTGTCATCAAACAACTTTGCCTGTGATTATCGCACCTACATCAAGCTCATTCCAAAAGTAGAAGCAACTGAAGCCCTCAATACCACTGAAATTATTGAATAAACATCCATTCTGTACGGAATTATTATTTTCAATGTGTAATTTTTCTCCGTTGTTTATGTGTTTTTAATAAATCAATTCGTTCAAATCAATGTGAAAATTATATGTTGAAATTCAAAATGCATGTTGTCACTCTGTCCCAACAAATCAAGGGTATGTTTAAATTTGTGACAACATTTGAATCATATGTATGAAATTTTGCTAACATCAGCAGCTTGTTTACAAATAAGGAATGCAATCGTTTGCATTTGACATTTGCGCACGATGGTTGAGCGACTGTGATTTTGCAGAAAATATTACGGTTTATTTCGTTCGATTGATAAAAGTTGATTTTTTTGTAGCAATGCTCGAATAAATTCCATTTATAATTATGAACTTTTCGAATTATTAAGTAAGTGAGTTATTATTTCCATCGTGTTTCAGTTGTTCGGAGTCTGTAAAACGGAATATAACATCAGTTTAGAATATTCAATTTGTTTCTTCCACTTTTGAACATTGAACGACACCATGGAAGAATACGAAGCATGTAAGTTATAATAAGATAGTGGAAAAAAATGCTATATTCCACTTATCATCTTCATTGTTACCACCATAGACATCGATCAACTGCCCGAAAAACTTTTAAAAACTCTCGAAGAAGCTGATGGGCATCCGGCATCTGAAGAGGAGCTTCGTGAAATTTATGAAGCACACAAAGAGCTCAAGCGAAATGTTGAAAAACTCAAGCAAGAAATGAATGATAAAGTGGAAAAGATGCAAGTCATAAGTGACAAATTAAAAACGGATGAAGATGCGAATGCATTAGATCTGGTGACCAAACTGATGCAATCATGTGGAATACCGTGTGATGAAGGTGCTGCACTATTGTTGCTTCATGAAAATTAAATATATTGGGTAAATAACTCAAAATCGTTCATTCTTTCCCAATGCAGGAATCAATGAACTATTGGCAAACGATAGCCACTCATCCATCATCGGCAACGAGATAAATGAACTGAAGGAATCATCTAAAACTGAAAAATCTATTGCAGCTGCGGAATCCATTGAAAACGATGAGACAGAAGAATGCACAGATTGGGAGGATGGTGCTTATGGTATAGACTTTAAGCAGATAGAAAAACTTAGAGAAATCCATATATCTCCTGAAGCCAACCGTTTCAAACTCACAACACGTAGCCTACCACGTAGCTATGATTTAGAAGACACGAGCTCTTTCAATGTTCATAAATGAAGAGAAAAAAACCATTAGCTGTGTATCAGATTTAAAGATGAAAATTCTGTGTGGCCAAAACTTGAAAAAGTACCAATTTCTTATGAAAGACATCAATTAAAATTATATTAAGAGTACCAAAAACCAGTTGCATTTCAATTGACATATATGGATATACTTGATTTTGGCGATTGAAACACATTCGATTTGGGTAAGATATATTTGCCAAAGGCGTATAGCGGTTCTTTCGTTTGCTGCCAACTTTCCATACTGGCAACATACCACTCATACAATGTGCACATTCCATGTGATTTTTTTCCCCTCGTTTCTCGTTGTGTATTTGTTTACAGCATAAAAACGTTAGGCGCTCGAGTTGAAAATTTCAGTTTAAATGCGAATAGTTGATTAGATTGTCGCTTGTACTATAAACACACAATTATCAGAGGATATAGTGCGTTAGGTCGTTGATTGCGTTGCGCAACCAAACGCAGTGTAGACGTCAGTTTTACTTGTGACGTTTCATTGGAACGTCAACGATATGTTTTGTCTGTCGACAGTATATATTTTTTTTGTTAAAATATAAGTTTCTATTTGAGAATTAAAAAAAGAAGTTTTAATCGCATGTAATTTGTTATAGCACAAAGGAAACTGTGCCTATTCCATCAAAATTTAAGAGGTTTCTTTTTGTGATTGTCAAAAAATTATCCGAAATTAAATGAATTACATCGGCTGATCAACTAGTTTACCACAGACAACTAGCCTACATAAAACATTTTAATCAACTTATTATATTTGATCAATCTTCGCCTCAATTTTCTAATTTCCAACGGGGAAATCTAATTGATTAATTGTAAAAATGGTTTCGTTACGCGACCGACAAATAGGTGAGTTGGAGGTTTATTTTGAATTAGTCTAATTCCAAGGGACTGGATATGACGTGTAACTTTTTGTAAATGCCTGAAATGATGCAATAAATATATGATTCGATTAATTACAGCGGCTATTAAGCAAATGCTAAATTTGAATGTAAACAGCACAACAAAAATATTGGCATCCGAGCCCGTTTGGAAGGTGTTGATCTATGATCGTGTGGGTCAAGACATAATATCACCACTAATTTCCATCCGTGAACTTCGTGAACTGGGTGTTACTTTGCATATGTGAGTAAAAAAATGCACAACAATTGTCATTGATTAAACCAAATTTGACGTTTCGTTCATTCGTTTACAGACAATTACATTCCGATCGTGATACGATTCCTGAAGCGCCAGCAGTATATTTCTGTGCACCAACCGACGAGAATCTGGGTCGAATTGCCCAAGATTTCCAAAATAGCTTGTACGATGTATATCACTTGAATTTTATTGCACCAATTTCACGGCAAAAACTTGAAGATCTCGCAGCCGCCGCTTTATCAGCCGGTTGTGTGGCAAATATCCACAAGGTATACGATCAATATGTGAACTTCATAACACTCGAAGATGACATGTTCGTGTTGAAGCATCAAAATAGTGACTCATTGTCGTACTATTCGATCAATCGTGCAAATACCAGTGACACCGAAATGGAGGAAATGATGGAAAGCATTGTTGACAGTTTATTCTCCATATTTGTGACCATTGGGAATGTGCCAATCATTCGAGCATTGAAGGGAACGGCCGCTGAAATGGTGGCTCGAAAGTTGGAAAAGAAATTACGTGAGAATTTATGGGATGCACGCAATAATTTGTTTCACATGGACGCAACACAGGCCGGTTCGTTCAGTTTTCAACGACCATTGTTGATTATTCTAGATCGTAATATCGATATGGCCACACCGTTGCATCACACCTGGACGTATCAAGCATTGGCACATGATGTTCTTGATTTGTCCCTCAACCGTGTTGCGATCGATGATGATGACAACAAAGAGCACGGTGGTGCCAAGCAAAAGGGGAAAAAGTCGTACGATTTGGATATTTCGGATAAATTCTGGAAAACTCACAAAGGTAGCCCGTTCCCAACGGTGGCCGAGGCAATTCAAGAAGAACTGGAACAATATCGAAACTCAGAAGAGGAAATCAAGCAGTTGAAAACCACAATGGGCATTGATGGAGAGAACGAAATTGCATTTGCAATGGTCAATGATAATACGGAAAAACTGACCAATGCTGTGAATTCATTGCCACAACTTATGGAGAAGAAGCGCCTGATTGACATGCACACTAAGGTGGCCACTTGCATTTTGAATTCCATCAAATCGAGGCGATTGGATTCGTTCTTTGAAATTGAAGAGAAAATCATGTCGAAACTTACACTCGATCGTCCGCTGATTGATATTCTGAAGGATTCAGAATTTGGACAACCCGAAGATAAAATGCGTTTGTTCATTATTTATTACATTTGTACACCGAATATGCCCGAAAGCGAAGTCTCCAAATATGAAGCGATTCTCAAAGAAATCGGATGCGATCTATCTTCGCTGCCTTACATTCAACGTTGGAAGTGAGTTCCAGTTTTAATGTCCATTTACAATATTTTGTTGCGATTTTTATTATTCATCGTAGAATTTCCGAAATTAATTTTTCTGAAATCGAAAATTCCGTTCTTCACAAATACCAACCATTGGAACTAATGAGAAACTTTTTCCCATTTCAGGAGTATTATGAACCGCTCAAATGCACTCAATCAACCTAATCAGTACGAAGGTGGTGGCACTAAGACCGTTTCCATGTTCTCGAAATTAGTTTCACAAGGATCGTCATTTGTGATGGAAGGAGTTAAGAATTTGGTCGTTAAACGACACGTAAGTATACTTAAATTGGAATTCTACGATCCACAGACATTTTTCTGTTTTATGAAAGTATTTTTGAAAGAAAAAATGTAAAAATCAATTTCTTGTCGTTCCAAAATAGAATTTACCAGTAACGAAAATCACGGAACAGCTTATGGATTGTCGCAGTGGTAACGATAATGATGACTATCTTTATTTGGATCCAAAACTATTGAAACGTGGCGATACATTGCCGAAAACTCGGGCTCCATTCCAAGATGCAATCGTATTTATTGTTGGTGGTGGTAATTACATTGAATACCAGAATCTTGTTGACTTTATCAAGGTGAGTGATATTTTGCAATCATTGTGTATTTGCGATTGCGATTAATAATTGCAATGCAATTATGCCATTTTGAATTGTCTAATGCTACTTGATTATGCATTCTAAATTCAATTGGTCATACCCTTTTCCAACTAATTCCTTTGTTTCCATTCTTTTTATCAGCAAAAACAAACGGCAAACACGAATAAACGTATAATTTACGGTGCATCGACACTGTCCAATTCAAAGCAATTCTTGCGTCAGTTATCGTTGTTGGGTCAAGAGATTAAGGACATTTAAATTCAATCCTTTATTTTAAATCCTTATATATTTTTTTCCTCTTTATTTGATGTTAAAATAATAAAATATTCGAATAAAAATTGCATGTTTTGATATTACTCAATCACAAGGTGAGTTTTTGTAGAAGAAGAAGAGAAAATGTTTATTTGTAGCAAACGATACAATGAAAAACTTGTTCCTTTTCATTCTATTTCGAATAATTTATTTCGCAATTCATAGAAGAAAAAACAAAAAATTCCTTAAACAAATGTAAGATTATCTTACAAGCTACTTCAGTTTAAAACACCAAACTTAACGGGCCGCATTGACAACACCGCGAATATATTTAATTTTATCGAACGAAACGCGATCGGCTGTGGTGAGGTAGTTGTTAACCACATTGGACAGTTCTTTATGGCATTCTGCATATTCTGCATCTTCATCGCTGTTCAATTTCAAATTGTGTAACAGTGAATCGACGGTGTTAACAGGGAAACAAAGTGCTGATGTTGTTGCGTGCAGTGCATTCTTTAAGCCAAAGTATTCGCCTCCAGTGTTGGTCATCGCTGCAATATACTCCTTGGCTAAATCAGTTGCTTCAACCAGGCGACCATGTGTCACGTACAAATTCAATAATTCCGATGCATTTCGCTTGCGATACGACAAGAACAGCCAATGTGGCAAAAACTCTCCCAATCCCAGTAGTCGGTTAGCAACAGCTTTGTGTAGCGTTGTCAAACCTTCCTCTTCATTCTGTGCAATAAGTCGCTGTAGTAGTTGCCAGGCCATGTCACCGGGTGAATTTTTCTGCGGAATGTCGGCCAAATCGTTTTCTTGAAGCCAAGCCCATGAGTCATTGGAACTTTCATCGGTGGCACGAACACAAGCGAATGCCAGCCCATGTAAAATGTTAGCGATGGGTTTTTCGAAGCTATTGGCCAATTTAATGGCATCGGTATAGAGACCAGCATTCGACAGAACGGAAATTACATCATCTGGAGTTGCGTTTACAATGGTGCTCAATTCCTTGCGATGTTTAGCAAGTGTTATGATGGCATCGGTTAACAACAATTCTCTTCGAATTTCAGCCAATTCGCTCACAATTACTTTTTGCTTTGGCACCACTTCGGCATCGACTTCCATGTCATTTTCATCGTATTCGTCTTGAATCTCATCGCTGATGACCGGTCGAGCAATCCAACGATATTCGTCATCGGCCAAACTCAATGCCGTTACACATGCCAACAAACATTCGTAGCGATGCTCGAGGCCAGGTAGTGTTTTCGTTTCCAATTGGCAACGCAATGCTTGTTCGTACATAACCGACGCTGCCTTTCGCATTGTGGATTTCGAAATGTAGAAGGCGTAAAGGAAATCGTAGTAGATATTATCTTCGATTGCCATCGAACGGGCACGTGATTCGATAATGTTCTCCAGTTCTTCTTGCAAACCCAAATATGGGAACTCCATCAATAAATCCAAACGTTGCTTCTCGAACAAACAAACAACCAATTGACGCAAGCAATCTTTACGGCGTGAGGGTTCTGTGTTTGCAATGAGTGAATGATATGCCTCTTCGTAGTGCTCTAGGCTTAAGTGATTGGCAAAAACAATCGATTGGAACATAGCCAATTGAGGGCTTAATGGATCAAGCTCGTCAATAGCCGCTTTTGCCAATTGTATAACACAATCTTGGGATGAATACTGTTCAAAGAGCTGAATTACACGCAAATAGTACTGAGTAACAGCTTCACTTAAGGTTAAATCATCAGCCGATTGTAGGATGACTTTGACGAGGAACGCTTCTTGTTTTACACCCTTTGCACATTGCATGAACAAATCGAATGCTTTGTACGGTTCACCGTTATCGAGCAGCGACACAGCGGCGATGAAATGACCTGAATGAAGGATTGAATGGAAATGATGCGTATTATTATCTATATATTTCTATGTCTATATCCATATCCATATCCATATTCAAATTTAACTTACGTGAATATTTATTCCATTCACACCAGCTATTGAGCAAACGAACGTATTCTTGGATCAAAATATGTTGACAGCTTCCAATCAACCATTCACCAAAAATGAAATTTCCATCAACGGCCCATCTGTTGAGCAATGGTTTAAGAACAGTTACAAGAAGAATTCAGCAAAAGAAAGTTACGAATATATTCATTCAAATTGAAAGAGTTTCTTACAGTAATTGACCGACGATCGAAGCAAGCGGCAGCAGTGTATTTTTCCATTGGAAATCGGTGATATCTCGGCATTGATCTTGAAGTAACATCCAAACACCGGCTTCCAAGCCTTTTCCTCGCAGGAATTGCTCCAAAAGTGTAGTTGGATGATTTGGACGACTCTTGTATCGACAGTCTGACAGCTGCAGCGTTGACAATTTTTGAATGCTTGCATCCCTATGATAAAGAAGTAAAAGTGAAGTCAAATCTTTTGAATCGAAAAGTACGAAATGAAAAAAAAAATATCTTACAGATTTCCAGTTGTTGGTAGTGTTTCGGAAGTTTCACAAATCCACACCATGACATAGTATGCCTGAACGAAAACAACTGTCTCGGGCATACAATCTGAGCGAATATATTCCAAAGTGTCGATGGGCAGATCGCTGGAGTCAATAAGAATTTGCTGCAAAATCAATAGGTTTCGGCACAATGCATAACGAATGACGGCGATTTGATGCAAAGATTCAGCAACCAGAGAGATACCTGTGTCACTTCTGAACAAGTGACCGACTGACAAAAAACCACGGGATGTTTGCAAAACGTCTAAAAAATTGAGAAAAAATGGACATTTAGTTTGAAAGTAACTTGAAATTTTTATGGATATTTTGAGGAAATTCGTGGGTCACTGTCACCACTTCCACAGATTGAAAATATTATCCGTAACG
>NW_022602399.1:0-5907 GCF_009176505.1 Sitodiplosis mosellana | reverse complement strand
TTACGGATAATATTTTCAATCTGTGGAAGTGGTGACAGTGACCCAAATTCGTCACATACTTGGGAACAATTGCATTTCATCTGTTTCCGAATCGTTCATTTGAAGCATTTTCAAGAGCAAGGTCATGGCTTTTGGCAATTTCGAAATGAATTTCATCTCAGAATTGATAACCTCGCGTAAATCTGGATCGATGAACTGAAATGAAATGATTTTTTAAAATTTCAATTGAATTCATTTTGATGTGACGTTTGGTACAAATTTCAAAACACTACGCTTAATCTCTTACATTTTGCTCATAGTCCGCAAGCAATTGAGAAATGAGTTCATTTGGTGTGTTTAACTCATAGAGTTTAGTGTCAATTTCTGCCTTGTATTCATCAGAAATATTTTGCTCCAACGTTGACAGAGTGGCAATAAGTTTGACTAAGTCTTCGGAATTGATGTCATCATCCACACCAAGATCTGAGAGACATTCAACGTTTTCGCCGAGCAACATCATATGCTCGAGCAATTCACACGGACGAAGCAATGAGAAAGCATTCTTCTTGATAACAGTAACAGCACCAATTGAATCTAAATTCACCAGGCCAATTGGTTGCGTTGCCTTGATGTGGTATTGTTCACAACATGAAAAGAAACGTTCCCATGCTTTGAAACTGGTTTCGATGTACAAATCATCGGTGACATCGAAATCTTTGAGCTCATTTTGCACTTCCTGCTCAACGGCATAGCAAACACGGTCTTTGAGTGCTGCAAATGAAACATTCGGGTCGGAGAGTACATTGGAGCGACGGAACATCTGCAAGGGAAAATAAAGGAAGCGAATTCAGTTTAATCTCTCTTTTTGTAATGAAGTCACAATCTTCTTGAAATAAAAATATAAACATATCTTCTTAGAAGATTCAAATTATAAAAGTATGAAATCTCCCACTTACAATCAGCGCTCGGTCAATGACTTCACGTTGAAAACGTCCCGGATAGAAAATGTATGAGCAATACGCTTGTCGTGGATCGCTTCCTGATTCGATTTTACGTTCCGGCAGAATTTCCAATCCAGCTGATGCCCAGTTGTATCCACCGTTCGACACCAGAGAGTAGCTCGAAACATTGTACTCGCCCTGTGAATTGCACCACAGACCCCAAATACGCTTATAATTCACATCGAATTCGATTAAATCGAATTCAGGCGAAGGAATAACGTTGATCTGTTGCAATGAAATCGCCGTTCCATCATTAACAACTCGAATCGTCATAAATTCGGAACCTTTAGCGCTGCACAAGAATGCGCACAACATGTCGGGAGCGGCCTTTCGAAGCAAGTTATTACGTGCTGTAATGAAATATTTTGATCAGAATAAGAATGAAACTGAGTAAGCTATTCAATGGATTTTGATGAACTTACATCCACGTGTTCGTGTCTCCAAAGCATTTGGCACACAGTTTACGATTGAAACACATTGACCGGTTCTGGCGGACCACATTCGAATGTGATCATCCCGATATAAGCCATATAAATAAACGGCATCATCAATGGTGCCAAATACCATTGAAGTGACATATTGACTGTCTGGATTTTTTCCTCTGTAAATGCGAAAAAGACATGAAATTTCTACTCATTGAACATTATTAACATCTAAAGTTACCTAAAGGCTCCGGTTAGATTCGTCAGAATGCGTGGTACTATGTGACTCTCTTTCAATTCAGTGGAAGCAACTTGGCCTGTGGCACAGTTCATTGTATACAAAACCATTGTGCTTTGATAAGCGAAGGCAAAGAAGGCCTCACGACCATTTTCACTGAGAGCACAAGACGCCATGTGTGGAATTGGCTGATCTAAATCACAGAGAAAAAAAAACGATTTATTGTACTGTTATTCAAATGGAACCACCATTTACAACTTACTTGATGCTGATAGTTGATTGATGACATAAAAGAGTGAAGTGGTTGGATCACGAGTTGTCTGTCCTGTGCAAACACCATGAAAAACGGAAAATGACTGTGTTTCCTCATGACTTTTAGTGAATTGACGTGGTTGATTGAATTTTAACTGATGTAAACTGCTGACGGTGGCAACCAAAACAACGATATTGTCATTGCTTTCGGCAATCGAAACAGCCAGAATGGGAGCGTCGGTGAATTTGTATCGAATCGCATTGTCAATCAAATTCAAATCCAAACTGATTTCGGACAACTCCAAAATATCGCCATTTGTTCGCCTATGGACGAGAAGAAAATTTATTATATCTCGATTTTGATTAATTACTCAACGTTGATTTTCATTCACTTGAAAATCTATGTCCAAAATTCATTCTTCAGTCGAAACCAATCCGCTTCACTCGAAAAGTATCACATTTCACAACAATTGTAACCTACCAGTAAATGAATCTATTCCTCTTTGATTCGTGAGTTAGGTCACTGTAGCAAAAACCGCCGGCTTTTTCAATGACCTTTATATCTTGAAGTGTACTTTGTGCAGCACCTAGAATAGAAAAACAACTCAAAATTCATAAATATTCTTGCATGAAAAAATGTTTGTTGTAGAGCTAAAAACATAACCTAAAACTATACAAACCGGTGTTTATTGTGATATCCTTTCGGATTTGTGCATTTGTTTGGTCTGGAATCACTTCGCGATAGCTAAACTCGAATTCATCCATGATACCAAACGAATTAAATTTTATTTTCCCAAAATTCAAATCAAAATCGGTTCCTTTTGTGCTAGGCTTAGTATTTCGACACTTTCAGAGGTTGTTGTGTTCGTTTGTTGCGACAATCAAAACTGTTGCTGAAATAACGCGCGCGTTTCTGCCGTGACGTGCGTTTTCCATTTGACAGTTGCTGTATTTTTGGGTGCGTCCAATAGCCATGCTGTCACTGTCAGCATGTTTTGAAAAGTTCGATGGAAAATTCCTCTAGTTCCATAACACCAACTAAAATTATTATTATTCACCATTGAAAAATGGTTTGAAAATCAATTTTTTTTAAATGAGATGTTTGTGTGTTTCGGATGAAATAGAATGAATTGTTGATTCTTAAGGCCCCCATCCACTACATACACAGCGATGTGTTTGTATGCGTGCGTGCATTGAATAGTTGTTACCTTGACACTTTACTACCATTACCCAGCTGGTTTCACGTATAAATTGTATTGTATTCTCAGTCACCGGCCAATGCAGACGTCGTCTTCATCATCAGCATTCAACACATCGTGTGCAATCGAAAGTCGCTTGGCGCATCCAACGAAGAAAAAAAAAACGCTCTTTATTATTTCAACATAACGCGTTAAGTTGACTAAAACAAAGTGCTTCATAAAATCATAAATCAAGTTGACATTCGGGTGTTATCGTGTGTCAGTGGGCAAAAGAATAAAACTGGATTTGTTTTTGTTGTGGGCATGCGAAAGAGTCAACATAACAATTTCGGTGAGTAAATTCTCTGGTGAAATTTTGGTTGCATGTTGTTTTCTAAGGGGGAACAAATGAGTGAGATAATTTTTGGACACATCGACAAATCCAACGGGCTTTAACATATCGAGCAACATTTAGAAGAGAGTGCTGAATGTGGGTGCGCGTGAATTCGACCGAGACAAACAAAACTTGCGCACATTTTCATGTTTTCTTCTTCTTTCGACGAAGGAAAAAAATATATTCTATAAATAGAAACGCATCACCATGAGTTGCGACTGAACGAATCGAACGATTGATGGTTATCATCAAAAATTTTGTTCGGTGTTTTTTTTTTCGACGTTCATCGTCGTCGTCGTCGTTATTTCAAATCAATTTTCCAATCGACAATCAATTTAAAGGGTGCATCGTGACGCGAGTATTCATCTTGACTGCAAATAAATCTAATAAAGATTATTGTGAGACGAATATCGTTTCATTTCATTTCAAACGACCCAATGCAGAAGCGGAATGAAAAAACTGAATTCACCTTTTATTCCCATTGCAACACGGAATGAAGTGAATGTCGAAGGTTAGCAAAGAAGAAAATATTAAGGGGAGGAAATTTTACGCAGAAATGTGCATTATGTCTCCTTTGGGTATTCCAAAACAGAACAGAACATAATGCCATGTATTCTTGATGCCTATCGGCTTCTTACACAAATCGAATAGACAGCACAGAACAACACACATAGATACACAACGTTATAATGTGCTGTTTTCCGCTCCAAATGGCAACACGTCGCATGCTTTTTTACTTTCTGTTGTATCATTCATTTTGTTTATACCGCTATCGCGTTCAACCATACACACTGCTATCTCTTTGCGTCACACCAATCGCCAACCAGTAATGGAAAACTGAGCGAAACGAGCACCTTGTAAGTATGCGAAACATTTGGCGAAATTCGAAGATTGAACCCCCAACACCAGTGCCACATTAGAGTGGTTTTTTTTCGACTTTTTTCGAATTTTACGTCACCAAATAGCTTAATCGTTGCAGAATCATACAAAAAGAAAATTCCAACAAAAAACTACCCTAAAACCTGGGATTGGGACCTGGCGCCCGAGCTATAATTATTTAGATAGCCAAAAATCGCCATTTTTTGCATTTTAAGGTCTTTTTCCTTAACTTTACCGCATGTTTTAGTATATTTTCCACCTTGTGGTCAAAGAACATAACATATATAATATAAAAAAAACAGTACTCAATTGATTTTACATCGATTTTTGATCATTTTTAGTGAAAAATGGGTAATTTCAGGCAAAATTTCGACAATTTTGTAGGGGAGGTACCCGTAAATCGCTTCTGATTGACTTCAAATTTTCTGAGGTTTCATTTTTTAGAGAAAAAATGAGATTTTGAAAGTTTCATGTTGATTGCATTTGCGCAAGTTTGGTTTTTGTTCCTCAATTGTTTTCGAAAGTTTCTTGTACTTTCTATTTGGTTATAACGCTTCAATGAAGATTCCCACAAAAAATAAACATATTTAGACCGTATAGCACTTAAATTCTTTGTTTGACATCCCTCTATGAGATTCCAGAAAGAAACTGTACTGTCCCAATCGATATAAGTCATTTTGAGCCCACCAAAGTCCCAAAAAGTAGCCAAATTCTCTTATTTTCCACTAAATTTTGTACAAAAAGTACTGTAACTTTGGATAGAGGTATGATATCAACACATGTTAAGGCTTAAATAAAAGGTATTGAAGCCCACTTTTATATAAAATCTTGATGCAATGTGCTAAATTTGCAAAAAGGGTTCATTTTTGGGAAGAATGGCCTACAACATAAACTAAAAATACACTTATCATTATAATAGTGACGAATTGCGAAAATAACATGTAAATCAACAAGAGAAGAGTAATTTTTATTATTTTTTGAGCCTATAAATCTAAATAAATCATTAGTTTGGTCACATCAAATCTAGTTATTAAGATATACCTCGAATATTGATTTTGTATATATTTGAAACATAGGTAGAGACTTCAAGCTCCAAAAATGAACACTTTTCCCAAAACTAGCACATTGCATCAAGATTTTATATAAAAGTGGGCTTCAATACCTTTTATTTAAGCCATAACATGTGTTAATATCATACCTCTATCCAAAGTTACAGTACTTTTTGTACAAAATTTAGTGGAAAATAAGAGAATTTGGCTACTTTTTGAGACTTTGGTGGGCTCAAAATGACTTATATCGATTGGGACAGTACAGTTTCTTTCTGGAATCTCATAGAGAGATGTCAAACAAAGAATTTAAGTGCTATACGGTCTAAATATGTTTATTTTTTTTGTGGGAATCTTCATTGAAGCGGTATAACCAAATAGAAAGTACAAGAAACTTTCGAAAACAATTGAGGAACAAAAACCAAACTTGCGCAAATGCAATCAACATGAAACTTTCAAAATCTCATTTTGTCTCTAAAAAATGAAACCTCAGAAAATTTGAAGTCAATCAGAAGCGA
>NW_022602398.1:48224-52752 GCF_009176505.1 Sitodiplosis mosellana | reverse complement strand
CGAAAGCACCAACCAAAACACGAACGAAGAAAAGCACAAAACGAGATCATCCAAATTGATTGAAAAAAAGAGGAGATTTGAGAGAGAGAGAGAGAGAGAGAGAGAGAGAGAGAGAGAGAGAGAGAGCGGGCTACGACACAGAGAATTGGCCCACGCAATCGCTTTGTCTAGATGAACAAAATGGCATCATTGTTGATTTTTAATTTCGTTTGTCGCTTGCAGCTATCGTCTGCGCTCACTGCGACAAAGAATTAGATGAACACCTACAAGCAATCAAAGATCACAATCGAATTAAATCGGATTTCCGATGCTACAATTCATTTGATCAGCATAACACCCAATTCCATTTTCCAAACAATTTCCAATTAAAACATTGCATAATTCCATTAAATCCAGGTAAAAAAAAACATTCAGCGATAACTTGAACTGCGCCATCGTTTCGAACAAATCAAGCACTGATAACAGCAACTATTTTGAATTCAGAAATATAGACGCAACTCAAACACGCACACCCAATAAACCGTTGATACACTTTCTGACACTCTTTACTTTCATTCCACTTGGAACTAAGTGAATGTTTTAAATTGTCTGTTACTTTGTTGTGCTGCGTCGAACCGAAAAAAATATAATAAAATGACGAAAGGAAAAAAAAGTGTACGCAAAAATGTGTAGGGTGCTTGGCAACAGGTTAACCAGATTCATGTACACACAATTTTGGTTTCGCTTGCGTGTCTACCTCTCCCGTTTTCGGCCAAAATGTTATGTATGTGTGTAATTTTTGCTACGCGCGTTGCGTTCAAATAAAATAAACACATTTGGTAACAGCTCGTTGAAGTAAAATATTGATAATGGCGCTAAGAAAACGGTGGCCGGATTAAAGAATGCGCAAATATTATGCGTTTGCCACAAAAGCGGTTCGGTGGTTCTTTTTTTCCCGTTTGTTTGCTCATTTCGTTCTTCTTATGGAGATAAAGATGCTGAAATGCAGCCAACAGACGCAGATTGAATGATATGCGACGTAATTTTGGTAGTTCAACAGACAGAGACACAACTTGCGTTACCTTCATATAGCCAAATCACGCATTCGCTTCGCAAACACACAAACACACGAAAGAAGAAAATCCAGTTTTTTCCTAAAACAACAACAACAATACATTTTTTCCATCCACATTCTGAACTCGAATCGAAATGTAAAAAGTCAAGCGATAAGCGAAAAGCATTATTTTCGGAACTTTGTCGTTTGCCGCTATAAATTCAACGACTCAAATTAGATTTCATGGAGTCGCCAGAGACAAAAAAAAACGACAGAAAGAGAGAGAGACGCACACTAACATTTGCATGAAGTGTATATGTGCGTGTGCTGTTTTTTTCTTCATCTCTCGCGCGCCCGGAATTTGAAGCAGATCACATTCGATGATAGTGCGTCGTGCGTGTGTATATGCTTGTGTCAAGGTCCATTTTATTCATGCACAAACTCCGAAGAATAAGTTTCTTTTCATCATGGAATTACCGAGTTCGATTAAAAAAACATGTTGTTGTATATTTCATTGGAATAAACGCATTAACATAACAAACAAACATTGCGAATGCAATTTTTTTTTCTCGCCACATTTCTATGGGTGAGATTGAGAGAAGTGTATGTTTTTTTTCGAATTTATATTTTTAAAAAGTCGAGTATGTTTTTCATTGACTTTGTTACGAAAGAGAAGAGTAAATTTCTTTCGACTTAAGAATAGTTAAAGTAGTGTATGTATTTTGACTGTTTGTGGCTATGATAAAGGCGAGTATGTTTCATAAACCTTAATTTGCGTTAAACAGAAGTATGTATTTTGTTAGTTTGGAATACCAAGGAGTATGTTTTTCTGACTTTGGTTGTTGTAAAAGGCGAGTATGTTTGTCCAAATTGGTGAATATTATTAATTTATTTGAATTTAAGTATTAGGCAAACATAATCAATAGAACTAATCATCTGTACATCTGGCGGCTTCCAATACTTCAATTTAACAGTGATGTCAGCAATACAAATCAATTGTTTTGATTTGCGTTGGTATTGGTTGTCGGTGTCAGCGTGTTTTGAACATTTGCTGTTCTGCGTGAGTGAAAGAGATTCTCTCACTCTCTCCGATGCGTTGCAATTTCGCAATGTTTGTTTGTTGTCACATTTCTTCTGTGTTATTTTCCATGCACTATCATTTCAGTGATATTGTTATTTCACTCTTATACATTGATTCGTATGCTGTTCGTTTATGCTAATGCGGTACAATAAGCAGAGCTCGATTACGTTCTTTCTTTAATGCTAACAGTTGTGAACTCCTGATACTCTTCGTCGAAAGAACTTAATATTTTTTAACCATTAATGCAAACATACTCTACTTTTTCGAAAACCAATGTGTTAAATTGAAGTATTGGGAGCCGCCAAATGTACAGATGATTAGTTCTATTGATTATGTTTGCCTAATACTTAAATTCAAATAAATTAATAATATTCACCAATTTGGACAAACATACTCGCCTTTTCCAACAACCAATATCAGAAAAGCATACTCCTGTTTATTGGTATTCCAAACTAACAAAATACATACTCTTGTTTAACGCAAATTAAGGTTTATAAAACATACTCGCCTTTATCATAGCCACAAACAGTCAAAATACATACACTACTTTAACTATTTTTAAGTGGAAAGAAACTTACTCTTCTCTTTCGTAACAAAGTTAATAAAAAACATACACTTCTCTCAATCTCACCCATAGATTTGTTTCTCGTAGCAGCGACGCGATGATACGATCACGTCATATGAACAATGATGATGATCATGCGTTATCGGTTTCGGCATATTCGTAGTGGGCAATTCTTCTTTTATCTGAATGCAACTGTGCGCATGTGCGTGAAAAGTTTCTGATTAAATTCGTTTTTTTTTTCTTTCTTTCTTCAACGAACAAAAAAGAAAACAACACAGAAATAATCCATTGAAGGAGAGCAACCATTTTAATATGTAATTTTTTGTTTGTTTACAGTGAATAGATAAAAAGACAAAACACTTCTCAGAATGAACTAAAGTGATTGCTGATTTAAAAAAAATATATATGTATGTAAAAGGCGCGAAACGGAGAAGAAGCAAAAGAAACGAAACGAAAATAAAAAAAAATAAACAAAACCCCTGCAATCGAAAGTGAATCGTAAAAATACCGTTGAACCAACAAGTGAATGAAATCTTCGACAAACCAATCGCTATTAAAAAATCTCGAGCACTGAGCGCACGAACGAGTGAATGTGTATGTGTTTTGTTTTATAAAAGCCTCCGAACGCACCCGCCCGCTCGCCCGAAGCCAATCAATTGAAATTGAGCTAAAAATACAATGTGCTCATAGTTACTTCAAACACCAAAACAAAAGTTGTAATTCTAATTGATTTCTAATCGTGAACCACGAAATAAGAGCACACAAAATTGGGAGCAAAGAGAATGCAGGCTGTCAAGTTAGGTGAGTTGTTAAAAAAAAACGCTAACGAAATTGCATTTTCTGCCCAAAATTCACGTAAATATTCATTTTATTGCGGCCAAACATTTTGCTTTTATTGACGTGAGCGTTCATACGCTCTCTCCTTCTCTTCCTCTCTCTCTCTCTCTCTTTTTCGCTCGCTTACTCGTTTACCGCGCTCAGCTCACATTCGCCGTCATTGCATCGGATTTGTTTATAAACACAACTGTTCACCATCACAGCCGATCTTAATAGGTCACACGCGTAATAATATCTAGGCGATAGATGTATGTTGTTTGTCACATTGTCGACTATTTATTACTATAACACTATCAATTTACAAATGTGTTGACTGGTTGTTTTCCAACAACTTCACACTTTTAATCAACCGTAGTATCACGAACAGAAAAAAAATCCAACACGAAACGTTCCAAGTCTCCCTTCCGTAACTTTCAAATTTTCCACCCATTAGTTATTAAACTAAAAATAATAGTAAACAGTCGAAACAGCGATTTATTTTTCGTTTTTTCTGTCGCGATATGCAATTGAATTTGAACTTGGGCTCATTTATCATCATCGTTGACGTCCGTTTGATCGTTAAAAATTCAATTGTTCATGCGAATTGCACAAGAATGTAATCGATCAAGCAAACGCAAAGAATGCATCGGAAATGGTGTCAAGTAATGTGGAGCTCACATAAGAAACAGAAAAACAACAACAGAAACACAACCGGCGCGTGATTATCACCCAAATGATGAGTGTATGTTTGTCTCGTAATGAATGGAAAATTGCTGGCACAAATCAATTTGCAGCCGATTCGGAATCGAACGTTAGCGTCAGTTGTGACGTACGACGCCTCACATATTATAAATTTTAATTTATTTTTATTAATTTTGCAATGGAAAGTTTCCCCCGTAGTAAGTCTTTGGCCTCATTTTCTTTTGTGCGCGTTCACTCTCTTTCTCTCTCTCTACCTCTCGGTTTCCATCTCTTTATTTTTCTCTCTGTCTGCCCAGACGTGTGCAAGGTCAAAAATTCTAGAGGGGGGGGG
>NW_022602398.1:10906-48124 GCF_009176505.1 Sitodiplosis mosellana | reverse complement strand
AAAAAAAAAAAGGTCCTCACTTTTGAAAATCGATTCTATCTAGTGTAAAACAGTCAAAATTCCACAATGGGGGTCTAAAATTTTGCCAATGGGTGTCAAAAAACAAGTGAAGACCTAAAAAAAAAAAAAAGGTCCTCACTTTTGAAAATCGATTATATCTAGTGTCGAATTTTCCAAATAGCTGGGGGGGTCCACATTTTGGAATCCTAGAGGGGGGGTAAAACCGGAATACCCCCCCCCTTGCACACGTCTGTGTCTGCCTCAGAATAGGCCACATATTGTGATAGCATATTTCAACAAGAACAAAACAATGGCAAACGACACAAAGGTGCAACCATATCTTGAGCATACACCTCGTATAAGAACCAAATTTTCTTGTGGCGCCATCTAGATGGCTTGCGGGGCGCAATGTATTTTAAATTGTTAGCTAAGTTTTTTCAGCTTAGTACAGAACCATTTTTGGCAAAGATACAAAAGCATGCTCGAGGTATGGGTGCAACGCACAAGCGCATCTCTTCTTCAAAGAAATCCGTATTAATTATTATATTTTCGGATGATCCGCCTGTCTGTTTGGCAGCACGCGTGTCGCGTATATTTTGTATACAAATTTTAAAATAGATTATTTATTCCCTGTCGCCTGACTATTTATATATTTAAAAAAAAATGACAACAACAACATCCAAAAATATTTTTATCCAATTTCATTTATTTTTGCATATAAATATGATTCCAGATTGGCGTTTTTGTGATGTTGCACCGCTTGGTGGATGCGTCTGCGAAACAGGATGTTCAACATTTTTTCTGTTGATATTCTGTTTCAAGTTTCCACTATTTTTGTTTTTGTTGTTTTTTTTTTTAATTCACGATTTTGTGTTTACCTCGTTCATTGATGGGAAAATTCGTAGAAAGTCAAAGAATTCGTGTACTGTTTCGAATAAAGCGGTTGCAATTTTATGGAGGGACAAAGACAGAGACAGACACAGAGAGAAAGATAGATAGATAGAGAAAGGAAAGGAAAGAGAGGGGAATAAAGGGCAAGAGCGTGAAAAATCTCTTCGTGATTAAATGATGGGAATGACTAACAACCGTTCCAATAATTGCGTCGCAATTCACAGATGATCTTTATCCGATCAATTACGGTTCTTCTTCACAAAAGAAGTTCAAATGCGAAGGCGAAAGAACGTTCTATCACAAGCTGATTAATGAAATAATATTCAATAATTATAGATTGTCTCAAATAACGGACGATCTGCTTATCGGCTTGCAAGATGAACTCCAATCCAAATCAGACAAAAGCATGTACTTAAAAGCATGTAAATAAATCTTAAATTGAAAATGAAACAAAGAAGACGTAAACTGTTATCTAGACACATTTAAAATTAGCAACAAAACAACGACGACGCATCGGCATTATTGGAAAGAAGCAAAGCAAAAAAAAAGATGAAAAATGCTGAACATTTCCATTATCATATGAAATTATCAGTTGCGCGTGTGGCATTCGTCTATAGATTGTCTAATTATCCAATGCGTAATTTTAGCCGTTTTCCGTTCAAGTATCCGCCCAAGAATCGTTCCAATCTTTTCGTGTGTAAAAATACACACATTTTTATTGAGTATCTAATTTGAATCCAATAATAGCGTGTACGTACATGAAATATGAAAAACCGGAGAGCTCGGGTTTTTTTTATCTCTCTCTCCTACACGCCGAAGGCAGTCCAATAGAAGGGGCTGAAAAATGCGGCGCACTTGATGGGCATCAAAAATATATTGGTATACGAAAATGGTTTTGAGCATTCCAAATGGCGCATCATAAACTTGTATATACACACAACAATTTATAATTATCCGCGCGTTGTGGTATTCATATTATATTTAGGCATTTCTGTGCTAATGCGAAGAAGCGAAGCCTAAATGCTTTTCATTCTCTCTTTCTCTCCTTCACTCTCTCTCTCTCTCACTCGCGAACCAAAATATAAAATAGATTCGTCGGTGTATTTTTAGCGGGTCGCGTTTAATGCGACTGACAGAAATTCGGGTTTTAACGATTGCTGAACAATTTAAAAATAAATGCGTTCAGTTTATTAATAGCTCAATTGAACTATGTCTTGTCCTTTTCACGCTCTCGCTATGTGCATGCCGTTAGCGCGGAATTTGTTTTAAAACTCATTTTCACGGCGTGGATGGTTTTCGGCCTGCAGTCTAGCTACTGGTCTCACCTCGAATTGTTCCATGCCAACGCGAACAATTTATGTTGTGTGTGCAATGTGCATCACACATTTTTTTATGCGAACAATATGTTTTGTTTGGCTTGATTACCACAGCTCGTCGTACATTTTTGACGAAATGAAGCGCTGAATTCATTTCATTTCAAGTTTTAAAAGATGTCATTCACATTTTATTTTGTAGCTTGGATTTGTTTAGTGTCGTTTTGATTACAATAATATGAATAATTTTTTTCCCATATGAGATTGATCTTTTTTTAATGGCAAATGTTGATTTTGATTTAAGACACAATCTTTATTTTTGAATGCAAAATGACGAAATCTAATTCGTCTTCTTCGACGAGAACCGGTATAAGATCTACCCTCAAACGCACCACTTCGATCGATTAAATGCATGACAACACAAAAAGTGAACGTTGAATGTGTCCATATTTCGTAGTTTGCTGTGAATTTACAGAAATATATCGCATTAAGTTTTCTTTAGCGATTAAATGTAGTACCATGGTAGTCAATCATATTGAGACCGAAAATCTGAACAAAAATATCTGTTTGTTGTTGTTCGTTCGTTCGCTCGTTAGGCTTATCAAATTCATTGTCAGCTTGCCCGTGCTGAATTGAAACTAATTCAATTGGTTTACGGCAAACGCGGCACGTGTATCATTTGAAATTGTAAAACACATACACATACACATGCACAAACCATACATTGGCATATTCGTTGCTACGCAGTTCTCGTTTAAGCCGCCAATCGTCGTTGGATAGGCGTGATACAAAGTACGGGATGTACTACAGTACTGTACACAGTGAAGAGAAGAAATATAGCAAAAGCGAAAGGCACATTTAATAAATTAACATGAAATGTACGGTGAACATGAGTTCAAAAGGGAAAAGTAAAAGTTTTTTTTTTCTTCACCAAAAGAAAATCACTTTAACCGGCCTATCGATCGTACAAACAATTGAATACGGTCGGCTTCCGGGCACAAAATTAGCGAAAAAGAAACTATTTAAGTTGTGAGTGTGTGTATGTGTGTGCGAAAACTATAAATAAAAATCGTACGTTCACGCTGATTGATGCGAGAAAAAAAAAAACGTGGCTGGCAGAAGCAGTCATTTTGATGGATTAGTCTTAAATCGATGACCACCATCGACACTTTCGAAGGGCCCTTGTTCGTTTTCGAACTAGACACATTTCACTTCTTTTTTTTCTGCACACATCCAACATGTACACGTGCCACCATTTACGCCAAAGCTTCATTTCCACTATATTCGCACTATAAAGAAAGCTCCACGTGAAAAAAATGTGTGTGTGTTTTTTTCTCGTGCTGATTGACTTATTTCTGAATGGCTATTATTGGAGCCGAAATTGCACATTAAAAATATTGTTGCAAGAGGTCGTGTGCTAAACATCGCATGCACAACGATATAAATCTTAGATTAAATTGATGATTCAGTGTTTCTATGAAATGAAAAAAAAAAGAAAATGCTTCTAGACTCAATGTAATAGTTTGTGAACGGAGGAACAAACAAACCCTATCGCCTAAAATCTGTATTCGCGATTATAAATATTCGGAATTGAGCGTAATAAAAGTGTCATAAAAGGCGATCATACGCACCATTGGTCTATTCGCGTTCTTTTTTTTCGCTCCTTTGTATTCCCCCTCCACCTATCTCTTGTTCGGTCATATAGTTTGACCCGACGGAACACTCCGAAAGAAAATTGGTGCCGCTTGATAACGAGAAAGAGGGAAAAAAACGTTTCGTTTGCCACGTCATCATATCAACTGAACGATTGTAATGTAAAACGCGGAAACTTTTTATAGACAATTGGACAGGACAATTTGACACCGAATAAAATTTCGTTGGCCCATTTGAATAAAAGATGATATGCGCTCATATTCATTCCGAAAACAACCGACGAAATATGAGTCAAAATATATGAATTGTATGTGGGGCTTGTTTACGCACTCAAACTCCATACACTTGAACTGAATATGACGATACTTCATTTTATGCGCGATGAGAGCAGCTTTATCGCTTGTTTTTGTTTACAACCGACCACGTTAACCAACTAACTAACAAGACAATACTCGCGTAAAAGCACGCACGCCAGCGGATTAGATAAACAACCAATTGGATATACGCATTCCATATGCTCACAAACAAACTGAGCAATTTATAACGTTTCCATTTACAAAATGCAATTTATTTAAAGTTACACTTTTTTCTACGTTCAATTGGTCAAGTTTTGGCTGGGATAGTACATGCCATTTGAAAATACATTTATTTTTTGTTCATGCAACGGGTTTGCAATTGCTTATGTTTGCCAAACCTGGCAATTTTAACACATTTGATTCGGGTTTTCAACCACGATTCTGAATAATAGCGTGAATGGACTTGAACACTGCAATTGCATTGTGATTTTTATTTTCTGCTTTATTGAAAACATTTATTTTTAGACTCGGCTTTAACGGTTATTGTTAATGTGCGCAAATTTTTTCGGTAAATATACTCAAACCCAGGCAAAAACCTGTGAACAATATGTCTGATTATGTTTTTTTCCACGGCATACGTGCAAATTGACTACCAAATTTGATGCCATTTAAATAAACAAAACCGAACGACAAAAAAAGGCTACCGACGAAATTCAACTCCTATGCGGACCAAACAAATTCGTGCCTTCAGACTTAAATCACTAATATTTATAGAAACGTAAAAAAAAATTGATTGTGACTTCTTCATAGAAACTTATAAATAAACAATTTGGTGGCGTTCTCTATCTCTCTTTCTCTCTTTTGTGCCTCTTAGGCACACGAAACATCATAATTTATAATACAATAAACATCGTTCGATATACATATGTATTTCATTCCATGAAACCGTTCACATTTTATGAACGGTGTAAAAAGTGTCGTATTTTTAGTTCCGTTAATGTCAAAATAATTGCCATCACAACATTGTACATGCATGAGTATGAGTATGAGCGACATTTCGACACAGTAATGACAAACGATTTGAAAGATTCAATAAATGTGGTTTCTTTTGTGAGTTTTTTTCTCTGTTCATTCACTTTAAACCGTGTGACCAGAACAACATGATACGCTGCTTTTTCTCTCCCTCTCTGTTCCTCCACTATTGAAAAGACATTTTTGTCGCTCTCCGCAATACTGTATTTTTATGGTTGGACATTGTTGAAGGGAATCTATTGTTAATTGGTGCGCGCGAGTAAGCGGTTTATGAAAATGGAAATGTAGCATATCATGCTTCAATCACACTTGCACACACACACACACAAAAGCAATGCCTAAGGCTTTCATGACAATTAACTTATTTTTAAAACACCCCATCGATTATTCAGTGGCCATAGTGAAATATTCACGCTAAAACAGAAACAGAAACTATAAATCAAAATAATTAGGCAGGAAAAAACATATCGAAACATAACTTTCGCCCATCCAACCCTCCGTCAGAAAATCGAATTACCTTTAAAAATAGTGTGCGACTATCGCAATCGACGACGACGTAGAATGAAATAACAACACACTTGGATCGTTGATTCGTTGATAGACGGGACGGTCAACGCTAAGAACGTTAACAAAAACGTAACGTTATAACATTGCGCCAGAAACAAAATCCAATTCATGTGTTTCGATGGTGCTGTGAGCCAATTGGATGTATGTTTTGTTGTAGTTGAAACGACTCTTACAATTCGGTTACGTTCAAAGTTAGTTTTGGTATCGTGACGAAACGCAGCCGAATAAGAAAAAAAAACATATCGAGTAGCGTCCTTCGATCCAAACCGAAAAAAAACGATGTGAAAAGTTATGTTATCTACGAGTGTTTGTCGACAAAGAGGGAGAAAAAAAGCACTCATTCTCAGCGACAACGATGACAATAGACATCGGTTAATTATTCATGTATAATGCCGTGTGTATCGTTCAACATTCACAATTTCGGACGCGATTCTTGTATACAATCACACAATCATTTGTTTCTCTTTTCTTCTCTTTCCCTACTATTTACGATGACTGTGCTTAAAATTCAAGTGCGACTTTCAATGTGTTGCCGGGTGCTTGAAATGTTTATAATTTCGCGAGTTCCGAAAAATCAAATAGAAAGAGACAAAGAGTGAGTAGAGAGACAAGTGCAGGCATTGGTTGCGAAAGAGAGTTAGATAGAAAAAGTGTGTGGTTGTCGAACTTCGACTTTCAACGAAGTCGAAAATTTGATTGAAAGTGTACGGCTGACGGATATGTGTACTAATTAAAATGTATAAAAAGATCACAATTGTCACAGTCAAGGTTTTTCGCTATAGCAGCGGTGTCGCGCAAACAAAACACACACAACCACACGCAGTACTACATTCTAAATATATATTTTCCACTTGGCAAATTTCATGAGATGCGGAGCTTTTTACGTCACATCTCTCGAATCTCGTCATCGCGATACGACGATCGAGACTTATTATATAGACTACTCATATTCTTCGTATGCTAGACTGTATTTACTTGTCTGCTTTTTTCTCTTCGGAAAATTCTTCATGCGAACAGCTTATCACACATTTAGTTACATGTCGTTTGCACATTGCAATACGTGCACTCCACTACGTAATAACAATGGATGTGTGGGTGGGATCCATTGAGTTTTGTTTTTTTTTTTGCGCTGTCACAAATTCAATTCACCTGAATCCATTGAGAGAACCGCTTTTGCGTAGGCAATTTTGAATACGCACAGAATACTAATAAAAATAGACCAGAACGAAAACAAAAGAGGAAGCGAAAAAAAAAACATACGGCACAACAAACGCACTGACGATGCTATGGAAATACCGTTTCCAAGTAGATTACGTCAAACACAAACCAACAACCCTTCTTTGAGCTAGCATTTCTTTAGAGACAATTGTCAATTTGACGAGTCAGGTGTCATTTGCAAAACTTGTGATAAGCACCATTATGTGCAAATTCATCGTTAAATCCCCTTCGCGCTCTCTCACAGTCGAAAATATTATCAGTGGCTTCTCGATTTATGTTTTCATTCCATCAGTATTATTTTTCTCTTCTCAATTTCGACTGAATGAATGATATTAGAATTTTTGAAATTGATTGCGATAATATTTTTTCCTCAAATGTTTGACTTTCTCTTACAGAAATGGCTCGTGATTCAGCGGTTGGAAGAGAGCGTATTCTGGTTGTACCGAGCAGCCTGGCGCTTGACAACTCAACAACCAATCAACATGCCACCAGTGCACAAAACGATCTCAATCAACAAATTCTTGAGGTGAGTCAATTGCTTTTTTTTGTAGACCGTACCCGGACAACAGTTCGGTTGTCTATTTATACCTTGTCCTGAAAGTGAACAGTGTTCAATATGTACGTTATCTCTGATCTAGAAATATTTATCAAGTGGTCACCTCAATGTCGCCACGCTCAATAATGTGATGAATCACAGCGATTCCGGCGACCGTTTCGTAATATCAAGCAGAACAATATGAGGAGAGGGGGAGTATTAAACACACATACTCAATACAAAATAATGCTATTTCGGAACACACGCGACGCTCAACGAAACCGGAAAATAGATTGATAGATTTGACATGGAATTATATAAATCGTAGCAATTTCAAGATGATTTGTTTTAGTGCGGTAAAGAGCCGACACAGTATACACTAGACAGATGATATATGCTCATTTTTATCATTAAAACTAATCACCGTTTGAATGCGGCCTATAATTTTACAGCCAGTCTATTTTGTCATTTGCTCGCATAGATTTTCTGGTGTTTTTGAATGGCGATGATCGTACACAATGACGCAAAACTTGCAAGCAAATGATGTTTAATTATATAAACCGTGCTTCTGGCATCATATTCACAAAAATCCGTTCACAAAAATAGAATAATTTCTTAGGAAAAAATCATGAGTCAACGCGAAAACTCAAACCATTTTTCTTTCCCTCGAATAAAAAATTAAAATTAAATTTATGGTTCTTTTATTTCACATCTCATCGAGCGAAAGAAAGCAATGAAGATAGTGAGAGAGAAAACCAAATCTTGTATAATTTTCTTAACACAACACAGAGAATAAAGAACAATTTCCGGTGCCAATGTTCGCAAAGAGACAGTATCGCCCATTGACGAATCATAACACATTTTGCGCACGCGAAATACATGTGGTTGCTTATTCTATTTTTTTTGCGCGCGCGAGACTCAATTTAAAAAAAATGAAGAATAAATGTCGTGAAAGCTATTCAAAGTGGACAGTGTGAATAAATTGATTTATACGTTTTCTCCGCAAATTGTCGGTATGAATGGCGTCCTGTCAAATGATGCAAAATCATAATAATCTCGACCATTCATTGTCAAACACACGCTGTGTGTGTGTGAATGAATCAACCGTGAAGAAACAGAGAGTGACGCGCTTTCTTCTGCAAACATTTCGCCGATTTTTGTTTTCTTCTCTCATCGACTCTTTTTTGTCGTCGATTTTTTTCTCGTCGATTACGTATATTTATAAATATTGCGAATTTTGCATTTTGTACATAAATAATCGTGGCTAAGCACTTGCTTGTCTAGATTTTTATTTACATTTTATCTCGTGGCCAATTTTTTCGCACCAGAAAAAAAACCGCTTGAATCATCCAGCACGGAAAAAAACTCGTGTTACGCAATGGAAGAAAGAACGAAAAAAAACGATTTTGCACACGAGCATGAAATGGAGAAAGAGCTAATAAATTTCATATGACAAATAAAATGTGTCTCGGACAGATCGACTAAATTAAATTTAATGTTCCGAACAACTAGCAAAAACGTCGATCCCGTTTTTTTTTATTGTTAGTCGGATTCATTTCAGTTGGCGCAAAAAAATTCACATATAAGTGGCCGAAATAAACTTTGATCAATGGACAACCGGCGATGAATAATTCAGATGCGTTCCGATTTCAAAAGGGGAAGTGATTCACATTTTATCCCCTTGAAATAGGAAAAAAAAAGTTCTGTGTGAGATAGGCGACAATGGCTGGCAATTTGCAATGTTACTGATTTGGATATTTCATTGAAAATCCGAGTAAATATTTAACAAAAAATGAACATCAATACTGCGAATTCCGAATCAAATGCATACAACGAATAAAAAATTGCGAATGAATCGCAAAGTAAAATTTCATCAAACGATTCCTCGTGAAAAATTATACGATGACGATAAACGACAACCGAAGAAAAAACTGTACCTGAATGAAATATCAGATTGACAGAAGTAAGTTGTTGGTTGGTAAAAATACTCGCATCGCATTTTGCCTATTTTAAACTTTAAATAGTCCGCCTCAAAATGAAGTGCTTTTCTTTTGGTTCATGTCTTCGTTCATTCGATCTGTCAAAGTCGAAAATTTGTAATTGCAAACAATATCCAATGATTAACATATTTTATGCGGTCGAGACGTTGAATTGCCACTTTGGTAGATTTTTTGCTCACGATTAACCATTGCTTTATTAACCAATACAGAATTTCAGTTTACAGTTTTGCGAATGGAACTGATAAAAAGCGGAGAAAACTTTATTCACATTCCATCTTCTTGTATCTGTCTCTCTGTGCTTTTTTTCGCATCGAAGTTGAAAACTGTTTGTTGTTGGCATACTAAGTAAGACATCTCGATATATTTACTGGAGTGAGTAGAGCATTGAAACCGGATCCAACCAAATGAAAAAAGAATCGTATTTCGTTTGGCTAACGAGCCACGATTTCTTCTTCTTCTTTTTTTTTTTAAATCGTCCAGAGTTTTTTGCGAATGATGTGTAGCGCGAGGATACGCACTGTGTTTCATATACGACGAGCTCCAGCTCACGTACGCAATTGCGTGTCCGGGTATTTCCAAATGTTGTAAGAGTAAACGAAAACTGGTCGAAAAAAGAAAGCCAGTTTACACCTATTTGCATATGTTCCCGTTTGGCCGAACACACTTTGATTGTGAATAAATTTTTGCGTAAAATTTTGCGAGTCGAATGAACAAACGTGAAATGCAAAAAAGAGAGCCGACCATTTCTATGAAGTTACGATTCATTTGTCACGCGCCATTTGACATTCGGATCAACTATATTTAAATTGAACCGTAAAATAAAGTGACAGAAGTAGCAGTTTTGTTTATCTAAGGAATGTTGAATGCCCCAGAAAACGTGATTTTTATTACTTTAACCCGATATAAATACATCACAGTAACAACAACAATAGCCCACAGTGTGCAATTTAACGAGCAAAAAATTGAGTATCATATGAATTCACAAGCATATCATGTGATTTGCTTGTTTCTCCACACGCATTGAATTGGGATTGTTCTGTTTTTGGCCGCACCAAACGCATTCTTCTCTTTTGATGACGTCGAGAGCGAGAGAGGGAAAGAGCAAAGAGAAAAAAGGTACACATTGATAAGAGCGATCAACAGCCGGTTTAGCGCGCTACTGCCGCTATCTTGCGATACGGACAAATAGAACGATGTTCATACTTCATTTGCACACGTGCTTATCGAGTTTTTTTTCCGTTTGCGATGAAATGATGGAATGGATAACACATATCTTTGAAAAGATAGATATAGAGAAAAATGGATACAGCAACAAAGTATTGATGTTCAACTGCTGTGATAAGAAGAAGCCTTTGTGTCCATCGCTTTCAGTCAACGCCATCAACATTTTCGATTGAAAACTGTCAAAAACACGCGCAACCGGAAGTCGATCGCTTTTGTTTTTGATGAGGATGAATTCGCGTGACCATGTATCAAATGGAGAGCGATGAGATGTGTCGAAAAGATCGACTCGAATTTGGTTCGATGGCGATAAAAATGATGAAAAGGAGCTATGAAAATATAATCGGCTAGCCTCACACACAAAATCCCAGTGTTTTTTTTCTGCGAAATGAGGAAAAAAGACTCGACCACAAAAGATTTTAATGCTTTTGTCGAGGCCCACTTAACAGACCCGATTTAAAAAAAAACGACCCAGTAAAAAGAAATACATTTCATTCGGCAGCTCAAGGGAAATATTCGAATTGTATATGCAAATTGCTGAGTTTATTCTCGGTCGCAATCCATAATTCTATTCACGTGGAATGATTCTTTTCTACGGGGTACTGCTTGTGAATGGAGCAGGTTCCATATTTTCCACCGTAAAACAAAAGCATTTAAGATTCAAGCATATCAGCCAGTTAATTCTGACCGGATCGTTAGTCGTTTCGCATTACGTCGTTTCGTTATTTTTGTCAAAGGTTTTTTTTTCATTTCTTCTGTTCCGATATCACCACACACAGGTACACTTGTGTAAGCTTGTATGTAAATTTTTAATTGAGAAGCATCCAGTCGTTGTACAGAATGAGAGGAAAAAAAATGATATTTGTTTGTTTATCGTTCAGTCGCTCGCTTGCATTCGATGGCGTATGTTATTTTAATGTTCATTCTCGTTCTTTCATCCTCTTTCTCTCTCTTCATTACTCAAAATCGTGGCATTTTTCTACTGTGTATATTGACGAGATTATGAACGTTGTCACTGTAAAGCGTTGACTGTTCAAGGTTTTTCTTGTTTTTATTTTTAGCCTATTAAATATTTATGAACGAACAGAGTACGACCGACCGACCGACCGACCGACCGATTGAAAGAAGTACCAGCGACAGAGAAACATATGTGAGATATAGACAGATAGATGTGTCTTGTTGTACGATGTACAGTGTAAGCGCGATTGTGTGTGCGTGCGCGTTAGTGTTCGCAGATCGATCGCAAATAACAACGACGCAATGTACACAAACGCTCGCCAGCCCGTAATCACACTTTGGTTGCTTCTTTTTTCAAATACTACAATAGTGTAGTATTTTTTTTACTCTGTCTTCAATGGACAGTACACAACCGAAAGGTTTTTCGTTCGCTCCTATTATGAGAAAAATGGTTTCTACCCCGAATTGAATATTGTTGTGGAAATTCCATGTTGTCATCAACAGTTAACTATGCCAACGTATTTCCTATTGATTTATACATTTTTTTTTCTCGATATATGAATGTGAAATTTTCGTAATTAAAATCTAAAATTCTAAAATTCTAAAAGTGGTTGCAGCCTGAATGTGAACGTAATTAAAACATCCAACTGGAATGTTGCTTGCATAAAATGGCTTTATCTCTTTCTCAAAACATTTAATTGGACATTTTAGATTGATTTCGCGACTGTATCAAAAGCAGATGTTGAATGAAGCCAAAGCAATCGCATGTACCTAAATTGGTTGATGATTTGAGAGAGTTTTTCAAACCGCATTTTTTGTTCGTGCTGATTTTGTTTTCGTCAAAGTCATTTTTCGCGTAAAACACATTCCGATGCGTCTGTCTCGATCCCGAAGAATCGAATTGTTGGCAAATAATTTTGGTGTGCCGGTATCAATTGGTCGTTTCGCGTCACCACACCCATTAATTCGTCGTGATTATTATGCTTTTTGAAAAATACTTGCTGAAAATTCTGTCTCGCAGTAAAATTGATTTGCGGAGAAAAATTACTCGGGTTTAACATGAGTGTGTGTGTGTGATAACAAGAACATTCGTTACACAAGACATAACCGCAATCAGCTCGCGAAAGACTGAAAAAAGCAGACTGTTTTGTTGTTAGCGATTCGTTACACGGATCGAACGCAATTATGCAAATGAATCAAAATCAGGTATTCGATGATTTCTTTTTCCATGGAGATGCGACGTTATTTCTAAAAATAAAAACCCTTTAAAGCGATTATACAATCCATTGAAAATGTATTTTTGAACACAACAAACACCACTCGTTCGCTCCCTTTTTCTCGTTCTCTCTACCTCATCATCACAACCGAACATTCATCGAATTCAATCAATATTACAGACAAAAATAAAGTAAAAGCAAACAAATCTGTATTGTAAGCCTATGTCAAGGATGAATAATTCAATGGAATTGGATTTTTTTTTATTATTCATTGCAGCTGAAAAAGGAGCAGGAATTGCAGAAGCAAATGCTTTGGCATACATTTCAGGAGAAAAACAAACAGTTGGAACTTCAGCATAAATGGCAACTCGAACATAAGTTTCAGGTAAGAATAAATTCAAAAGAAGGTAGAAAGAATAAAAATGAAATCAAAACGAAAGCATAAAGAAACAGCTTAATTGAAAATAGCATTTAGACCAAAATGAATCAATCCATGCATAATCACTTGCCAAGAAAATGAACCATGGAACGGAAGAAATATTCCATTTCTATCTTAAGCTGCTCTTTCTTCATTATGAAGTTAGAATAGCCATTTATTGTAAATTGATAATAAGCCGCTTAGGTCGATTGCAAGATCAGTAAACAATTTTCATAAAACGTTTTTTCCCCTTTGATATCTTGACAAACAAAATTGTTTGGATACAACCACCGACAATATTTAGATATCATTCTGGTTCGATTATTGATTTTACTATATTCCAAATTTCATTTCAAATTCAAACTTCATTCTTGAGCTGCATTCCTTTTCAAATTGGTCAAATTTCGATTAAGTTTTACTTTACCTCTTGCATCTTTGCCATTAAATATGTATGCTCATCGAGCGCTCTTGGACCATTCATTGTGCGAACTACTACGTTAATAATACAAAATTGCGTTCTAACTTATGCGTTTCTGTTTCTGTTTTGGTTTTCGTTTTTAGTTTATTTGTTCTTTATTTTTTGCTCTGCGTTGGTATTACTTTTTATTGCATTTTTTTTTGGTCCACTGGCACAAAACCGATATACCTCTTTCCAAAAACCGTTATTTATAGTCTGCGGC
This sequence comes from Sitodiplosis mosellana, assembly GCF_009176505.1. Classification (NCBI taxonomy): domain Eukaryota; kingdom Metazoa; phylum Arthropoda; class Insecta; order Diptera; family Cecidomyiidae; genus Sitodiplosis; species Sitodiplosis mosellana. The sequence goes on along the minus strand of NW_022602398.1, from coordinate 34,126 downwards.
GTATTCAAATGGCGTATTGCAGGAATTGCATGAGCAACGTATAGCCGCTCTTGAGGAGCAACAACAACGCGAACAACGTGAACAACGAGAACAGCGTGAACAACGCGAACGACGCGAACGTGAGGCAATCGTTCGTCGGAAAGAGAATTCATCCAGTGCCAATGCTAGTCCAGAAGTTAAGCAAAAATTGCAAGTATGTATCATTCACACCATAATCTATTCAAACCATTGAATGAGAAGACATATTTCGAATAAATTACTCTCTTCTTTTGCAGTCATTTATCATCAGCAAGAAGCAAAATGCTTCATCAAATGGTCTTGCTTCTGCCGCGTCGCCATATCGAAATTGGTAAGCATTTGTTGAGCCATTTCATTTTTTTTTCAATCATTTCAAAACATTGAATTTTTAAATGGTTTTACTTGATGACGTGTGTCCATGTATATTTTCAGGGGTGTTGTCAAAAGTTCATCGGGCGAATCGTTCCCAGCTGGTGTTCTGCCAAGCTCCCACCCATATAAAATACCTCAACAGCCGCCACCAACTATATCGAAATACGATCCCGATTTTCCACTGCGCAAAACAGGTAACGAAACGATTTCGATCGATCCATCGATCGGCCCTTTGATGCATGCGAAAATGAACACATGGCATTTGAGCAACCAAAAAAAAAATTATTTTCAATTGTTTTGATTGGAAATATAACAGACGTTAATAAAATGAATCAATAGCAAAACAAAATGCTCAAAGGCCTTGATGTTCTTCGGCTAATGATGTTTTTCGTTGAATAACTTTTGTTTGCAAACAAAAGTTTGGAAATGTGCAGCTTTTTTCCATAACGTTTGATATATTTGTGCTAAAAATTTTGACCGATTTTATTTCTCTTGTGTGCATTTAACACCAAAATTTATCTAACGAAAAACTAACTGTATCATTTGAAGATTGATGGATTTCATATAGAATTCAATAGTAATATAGTATAACAAATAAACAAAACTCACGTAAAAAAAATATCGAATGTATATTTCTTTGATTCGGCTGCAGCATCCGAGCCCAATTTATTGAAGATACGTTTGAAACAAAGTGTTATTGAGAGAAAAGCTCGCGCCGGATCATTGGCCGCACGACGACAAGAACGTTTGCTAATTGCTGCTCAACGTCGACTAAAGCAACATCAAAGCTCTCTAATTGGACCAAGTATGTATCACATCAGCTGCAATTTATACACATATTTTCGTTTGTCTTTGTTTGATTTGTCTACACCCTCGATGAGCTCAACACTGTTTAATCCGAAAACAATCACACACACCCAAGAAAAAAAACAATCTAACGATACGCTTTTAATGTATAACGTCTTTTTTTTTGCTGTAAATTTTTCGATATCGATATAACCATTATTATTTGCATGAGATGCTCAGAAATATGAGAGTGTGAAGTGATTTGTCGTTGTTTTTCTTTTGTAAATTGATAAAAGTCCGCCGCGATTCATTTTTCCGAAGCTTAAGATAGTAATAAAGATTTGATTCATCGTTTAGATTGTTCATCAACAGATTCAGGTCCGAATTCGCCGCCAACATTGACCGGAAGCCGTGGCTCACCCACCAGTGCGACGATTCAAGAGGAAAATGAGGATCCAAACTATCATGCTGGCCGAGATAGTATTAACGATTTGTCGTTGTATACATCACCAAGTATGCCTAATATCAGTCTGGGACGGCCGCATCTACCAAACGCACACAGTCACGCTTATGTAAGTGAATCGATTGCGGGACAGTTTGATTTTAATCGAAATGAATGTGAAGAATGAAATTGACATACTTTTCTATCGTCTTTCCAAAAAAAAAAACAGGGAATTCATTCAATTCTACGAACACCGTCGCAAACAATGCTAGCCCCACCGGGAGCACCGTATTTTATTCCGACCATGGAACATGGTGATGTACCGCCAGCCCACAGTGGAATTCACTTGGCCCAAATGGCGGGTTTGCATCCGATTCCAATGTACAGCCAACCAATCACCGATGCTCAAGTTGCACTCGCTCGCTTGCATAAGCAAGGCCATCGGCCATTGGGTCGAACTCAATCAGCTCCACTTCCACTTGGCCATCCGATGCTAACGGGTGCTGCTGCCCTGAACATTGCTCAAACACACTATGAAAACAGTGAGGCTGAACGACAGGCATACGAACAACAACACTTGCAATTGACACAAAAGATCCGGCAAACGGTGTTAACGCGAAGCGGACGCGCCGAATCGTTCAAAGAAGAAGAAGATGCTGTCATCGATTTAACCGATAAAAAGCAACCACCGAAACCTATACCAACAAGCACCGTGATTTCGTCTACTCTCAATCCACCGCCGGCCATATCGCCCGAAGAACGATTACGTGATCAGGAATATTTGCAGCAACAACGTGAGATACTCATCCGTCAATCGATGCAGGTAAATGCTTTTCGTGGCCGTCATTCAATTTACTTTCACTTTTTTGTGCTAGTTTTTAATTTCATTTGATAACACATCATTGCGTTCTACTAACATCTCGTGTTTTCATTTGAATATTGTGTAATAATACGATTTTAGTTGTCTGTTGACGATCCATTCTTGATGCGGAATCTCAGTCGACCTTTATCTCGAACGTTATCGAGTCCTTTGGTACCGCTTGGACAACCAAATCTTTGCGGCATTCGTGATACCGGCCAATCGTTATCGCTCGACAATCCAATCAATTTGACACATCGACGCCACATTACGGAGAACGAACACAAAATCACAACCGGTCTTGCATTTGACAACACAATGCTGAAGCATTCGTGCATTTGTGGAAATAATTCATCGCATCCCGAGCACAGTGGTCGGCTGCAAAGTGTATGGGCTCGGCTGGGTGAAACTGGATTGGCGAATCGATGCGATCGTTTGCGATCACGCAAAGCCACACTCGATGAAATTCAAACGGTGCACACGGAAAACCATGCCATGCTATTCGGTTCGAATCAATTGAATCGCCAAAAAATGGAATCATCACGAACGAGTTTTGTGCGGCTCGCATGCGGTGGTGTTGGTGTCGATTTGGACACCACATGGAATGAGAACTATACCAGTGCGGCTGCAAAAATGGCAGCTGGATGTGTTATCGATTTGGCATTTAAAACAGCGAAACGTGACATTGAAAATGGTTTTGCCGTCGTTCGCCCACCAGGTATGCACCGAAAATAGCCAACATTCTAAACATAGTCACAAAAATGTGTCTCAATAATTAATTTCTTATCTTTTTTTCTCGCTTGAATTAGGTCATCATGCTGAGCCAGATTTAGCCATGGGATTCTGTTTCTTCAACTCTGTTGCAATTGCTGCGAAATTGTTGCGTCAGCGTTTGCCAAATGAAATTGGAAAAGTTCTGATCGTCGTAAGTAAATTTGAAAATAACAAATCATCATGTTGGGAGTGTGAGCTCCGTAATGAAAAATATCCTCCGTAAATTTCGCTGATTCTTAATTTATTATATTTCTGGGCAGGATTGGGATGTACATCATGGTAATGGTACGCAGCAAGTATTCTACGAGGACAATAGCGTTTTGTATTTATCAATACATCGACACGATGATGGAAACTTCTTTCCGGGCACTGGTGGTCCAACTGAATGCGGTGCTGGAATCGGTGTTGGATTCAATGTTAATGTCGCATGGTCGGGTGGGTTGAATCCAGCGTTGGGCGATGCCGAATACTTGGCCGCGTTTAGAACGGTTGTAATGCCAATTGCTCGTGAATTTGCACCCGATATCATTCTCGTTTCGGCCGGGTTTGATGCTGCCATCGGTCATCCACCACCATTGGGCGGTTATGTGGTGTCACCAGCTTGTTTCGGTCATTTAGCACGTGAATTGATGCAATTGGCTGATGGTAAAATCGTTCTGGCCCTTGAAGGTGGTTATGATTTGACCGCAATTTGTGATTCAGCCCAAGAGTGCGTGAAGGCTTTACTTGGCGACGAACCATCACCCATACCTGAAGTTGAGCTATCGCGTGCACCGTGTCAAAATGCAATCGACACACTGCAGAAAACTATTGCTATTCAGGTAAAACCCAAATTGAATTGATTGATTTGTTTTGTTTTTTGAAAATGGAATCGAATTCCAAAATAAACCTTTCCTCTCTCAAAAGGCATAACGCATATTTTTGTATTGGCTTTTGTATCAATACACCACAAAATACACGACTCCAATTTTGTTCATTTGCAGATGTCACATTGGCCATGCGTAAAACGTTTGGCCCACACCGTTGGAATGTCAGCTATTCAAGCACTGAAATGTGAACGAGAGGAATCAGAAACGTTAACCGCAATGGCTGGTCTCTCAATGCAGCCACCAGCGAATCGGTAAGACCATACCCGGTTAAAACGTTCTGAAATTTTTATTAATTGCAAACTTTTTCCCATGGCAGTGGTTCGCTTTCGCGTGAAGAATCTGATGAACCGATGGAACAAGACGACGCAAAATGAATGAAAAAAAAGCATCGACGAAAAATTGATAATTGCGCAAATTGCGATAACAAACGAAAATTGAAAGAATGAAAAAAAAAAACAAAAATTCTCATACCTGCTGGACATGTTTTGATTTGGAAATGTGTAAATGATGTTGAGTTTATATTAGAGATCGAGGAATTAATGCATACAACTATTTTGAATATAGAATAATTGTGATTTTAAATGTATGTTCTTAACAATTAACGTGATTAAGTTTTAAATAAGAGAGACAGGCGGTGCAAGAGGCACACAGCTGAAGAGAATTAGATGAAATGAGAATGTGTGTGAGTAGGGGAGGGGGGGGGGGGTAGCAAAGAATGAAGCGTGTGACATTTTGAAATGTATGTGCTATGCACATAATTTATGGTCGCCGGAGTTAGGAACAGCAAAAAAACGATAATTTCTACATAAATGCAGGGACACAAAAGACGCAAGACTAAGTTTGCCTAATAAAAGACGAAGCAATCCGCACTTTATCATCTCGATAACGTAGTGTATGATTTGAACTGGCATTCCGACCCAAATGAAATCCATTCGATTGAAAACAAAGAGAAAGAAGAGAAAAAACAACAACGGAAAACGAGCAAATTATTTAAAAAATGAACTGGTTTCATTTGGCAGGTGAAGCCATTGTGTGGTGTGGTTTATCGGGCAAATAGTTTCTTGTGTTTTTTCTATTTATATTTTATTAAAATGACAAACCGAATTAAAGTGAAAACCGCACTCACACACACACACACACACACACACACGATTCAACCAATTGTATATAATATATATTTATTGTGCAAAAAAAAGAGAGTATAAAACACTAATGTTTATGTATAAAATACAATTATCCGCTTGAGAAACAATATGATGAGCCCATTTGTTGGTGCACCTGCAAAAATGTTATGTGCTTTATGGATATAGCCACAATCACACGTTCGTCAGAACATAAACTCTTAATGATGTGAATGATAAATATCACACTTAAACACACAGAGAGAGTCACACGACTTATTGATAGCTGATGTTGTTTATATTTCACACCTATCCCACTACTACCTCCTTCGTGAGAGTACGCTGGGAATGGTCATGTTTGGCGCATATTTTTGAGAAATGGAATTTCTCTGAATGTTGATTTTGTTCATCGTAACGGTATTTGTGGTTTTTAACACATTTTGCACAATTTTTCTTTTCATTTCAAAGAAGCAACGCGAAATGAATATTGCATGAGCAAAATAATAACACGGCTTCGCACTCAAATCGACGAATTTAAAATACTTAAAACTGAAAAAAGTGACATTTGTCACAAAATAAATTTATCGTATCCGTTGTTTAATAACCACGAAAAAAAAAATTAATCACAAGCAAGAGAGACAAAAAAACGACACTTTAATCGTTTGCATATATAATAATCAGGTGATGCATACAAATTGCTCAGCCGCAATTCAACGAATTTCCATATGTTTCTTGTTTTTTTTTAAATCATGCGATTGCATCACATCCGATTCATGGAACGATAAGGATTCAAATACACCTCCCATTCTGCGAAACCAATTTTCCTTCCTCACTCTCTCGATCAACTTTGTATCAATCGATTGAGAAAGAGAAAAAAAATGTAATAGAAAAATTTCATTCAAAACTATTTTTTTTCCTTGATCCATATCAATATAATGTATTCGCATTGGGCAGAAATCTAAATGAAGCGAAAAAAAATATAACAATAACATCACTGAAAAGAGAAATCCAATTTAACACTTAAAATCGTATAAAATATTCATAACGATATATATAGAGAGAAAATGAACTAATTTGAGTGACCTTAATGTGCAAAAACCAACGAATAAAAATTATTTAATTATACAGAGACCGAGTGTCAGTGCTGTTTCTGTGACTCACACAGGATCAATTGCACTGGCCAACTCTTTTTATAACAACAACAAAATGGATCTAGCAAAAAAAAGAAGAGTTTTTAATCGAATTAACAAATAAAAATGTCGAGAGTTTCAAATTCGACAGAAGCCGGAGAAAACTAGCAAACGACGAAGAATTTTAAATGTCAATTGTTGTCTAAAATAAAACTAAATGAATGTAATGTGTGTACTTTCAGCAGAAGCAGAAGAGGAAGAACCAATCTAGATTGAGCAAATTAGTCACGGTTTTAGTGAGGACACAAAAGTGCACACAGAATTTGTTATCCATAATAAAAATGTCTGGGGTTTTCTTCCGTTCATGATTGAATGCGAAACTGTAGTATTTTTATTGACACGGCGACCTAAATTATAAATATTGTGTCATTAAATAAATGTATAAATAATTAGTTAAAATGATTTTGAGAAAATGAAAAAAAAAGGAAAAATTGAATTAGATGAACAAAAAAAGGATAGAGAAAATTGTTTCAAATATTTGTTGATATGTGTCTCGTGGCGTTGACTGAACAATTCTCAACAATGAGATGCATCAAATTTTTAAGTGCTGGTCACTAACATAGATAGACAATTTATCGGCGAAGAATAAGTCACATACACACGCAGCAGAATTTCAATCAATTCGCTTGAAAACACATACCGAAAAACAAATAAACTTAGACAAGAGATTTGTTTCGATGTTATTTGTGGTGGAAATATTGTATTGATATTGTTCTAGATTTGTATCACACATACACAAAGCAAAACCACATGCATTAACACTCATTACTCACACTCAACAAGACAGAGAAAACAAGCAAACCCATATTCAATGAGACGAAGAGAAAAAAGAACGAGGAAAATCATTATACCAAAATGAAACGATGAAATTTAGTGTAAATCTTGTTTTAATATTTTTCGATATGCTTACACACAAACAAAAACAAAAAACACAACAAAAAATAATGATAACATGAAAAATTCTATGATGAGATAATACTTTAATCGACAGGTGCAGCTTTTAAGAATCGTTTTACCTAAATTAAAATGAAGATAAAAACAATGACGAAGATGAAAGATAAATGGATAAAACAATGAGGATATACAAATATTTAGATATCAAGAACACATTTTGGTGAAAAAGAACAACAAAATAGACAAATTGAGTGGTTTCATTGAGTCGAACAGGAAACGTACGACCCGACATACACATATTACGTATAAAAAACAAACAAATTGATGATGGTGTTTTACCACCACATGAACATTTTAGATATTTATTAATTGTGAAATTGATGTTAATTATTGGTGTTGACGCGTGGATAACAAAAAATCCGATACAGAATCCAATCAGGATGTGTGTGCTAATACCGTTTTTTGTAAGTGTGGACATTTGTGTGTCAAGCCAACCAATCAAACAGCCGAATACCTTTGAATGAATAGCACACACTTTATGAACGGTGAACAAATAGCTAATGTTTTTGGCAAAGTGCAAACCTGTTTTCGGGATGATGTTGGCACGTACATCGAAGAGCGAACGATATGTGTGCGTGTATTTTCTTGATGATATGTCCAAACTTGTCGAATGGATCGAAAATTGTATGGCAAAAGTTTTCACGAGATATTTAAACAGATGGTGGCATACTAAATGCAAACTAATTTATCAATTGTCATCAAAAAGAACCAGACACAATCGATTGTGTGTGTGTGTGTTTTTGATGGCGTGTGCTCAGTCGAATTTTATATGTAAATCATCTCTTCTTCTTATATTTATTTCCTTACTATCTCAATTTTTGTGAACTCTTTTTTTTGCCTACTCTAAACGCACACATTACAACAATAGACAAATCAATCTATCTGTGTTCCACTTTGTTCGTTTATCATAACTATTGTTCTTATGGTATTGTTGTTGTCTTTTTTTTTCTTCTTCTCGTAATCCTCTTACTCAACCATTTGATGGAATCAACAACATGACCACATCATTTATTTAAAATCATTTCATTTTCTTTGGTTTATGTTCAAACTCCAAAACACTCGAATCGATGCCATTTCGCATCGTTTTTTTTTTTAATTAGGCACAGCTGAATATCATGGCGACACATGAAGAAAAAAATTGTAAAACACTGAAATTTGTCTCTCTTTTTTTAAGAGAAGAATAATAAAATCACACACACACACACATACACCCAATACATTCCATTAATCTGTATGACAAATTGTGTTTAGTTTTTAAGTTTCTAATTTAAATAGTAATTTTATTTTTCAATATGAAAACCAATGTTATAAAGAATTTAAAAAAATCTATTTACGTACAAACAATTTTTTTTTGAAATTTGATGATTAAGAAATGTTAATTCACGATATAAAAAAAAAACAGAAAAATAATTTCATCCATCGAAACAACGGTGGAATGCATGAAATATGTGAGAAAGAGAAAAAGAAAAATGAAAAGTATATTATCTATGGAGAAAAAAAAACATGAAATTGAAAATAAAACTGATTGTTGTTTTGTATATGAAAAAAACGGTTGTTTATTCATCAATTTTGTCCAAGTTTTCCTTGGATTGTTACTTTTCCGCACGCCCATGTCGTGTGTAAAAGTATTGTAATCACTTCAAAACCTAGGTACCCCGAAAAACCATTTTTCTATCCATTTTCGAAACCAAAAAGCACGATACAGTGGTTATTTTGCTATGTTAATGTGGGTGTGTCGTACCCTGTACGCTGTACGCAAATTTTTTTTTAGCGCGATTGCTCAAACACCAGAATAGGAAATGAAATTCTGCAAGTACCAAACGTTTGTGCTTCGTTAGACTTGAAAACCATTAAATTTTCAGCCACCCCAGATGTACCCTAGGATACCTAGCCTATGAAAAACCTTCAAAAAATCGAACTTTTGTTCGGGAGGTACCCAAAATAGGCTCCCAGGTGGGTTTTATCATGCCCACCCGATTTATTTCATCAAAATAATAGGGGCCCCGGAACAACCTAGCACCCGCTAACCCACCTTTTTGGTATTAAATCGGTATGTTAGTTCAAAATTCCTTGAAAAATCGAACTTTTGTTCGGAAGGTACCCAAAATAGGCTCCCCAGGTGAATTTCATCACTCCCACTCGATTTATTTGATCAAATTAATAAGGGCCCAGGAAGAACCTAGCACCTGCTAACCTACCTTTTTCGTATCAAATCGGTATAATAATTCAAAATTTCTTGCATTTTTTGTTCTTTATTATGTTAAAAATCGCGCTTTTGTATGAGAGTTTCAAATCACTCCTTCGCTCATTCATGTTGTTCTATGGATTCAAAGGGCTGCCATATACAAAATACAATGTAAAAGAAAGACGCGTTATGATTTTGGTCAAGAAAAATGTGGTTTGTTTTTAAATGGTATTTTTTTCAACTCGTCACATTTTGTTCCATTTTTTTCAGTATTCAGACGACAATAAAGACAATCAGACGTTTTATTTCATTTGAATATGAAATCATCATCAAGATTTTCGGAATCATAATGCAATTTTCCATAAAATACATGAACGTACTGTTGTTTTTTTCTGAAAATTCTTATAAATTTCCTAGGCTAAATCTGAATAAAAGCTGAACGCTATGAAAATGGTGCGGAAAAGTTCGTCTTACGGAGGTAAGACTATTTATTTCTAAATTATTTCAGCTACTTATCCTATTTTCAGATTTTTTTCTCAGCTGAAATGAAATCAAACAAAAGGATTTTCATTTTATGATTCCTTGATACAATTTATTTGTTTTTTTTTTATTATTCACAAATCGATAATAAATTAATTGATCTCATAACTGTCTACTTCGGACAACAAATTCGTTGATAAGACTGAAATTATGTTCCGCATGTTTTAACAATATGTTTTAAATATACATTTTTTCGTCATGAAATGATTTTACTTGTCACATGTCTTGTTTTTATTCTACACACACACAGTTGAGACTTCGTGAAAATAAATCAAAATTCAGATATTTTAGCTAATTATTTTTTCCCGTCATATTAGCCTTCATACAATTTTATTTTCTGAAAAAACTAAATTTCGTCAACATATCAAATTTTTCATTCATTTGCCCGAAAAAAAAATATTTGCATCAAAATCTCAACTGTGTTTCGATTAAATGAACCTAAAGCTGGTAGCATCGTTTTCAACAATTGACATCATTTTATTGGGGGGGGAAGAAAGGAGTAGAACCTGTGAATCGTTGTCGTAAATAGCTTCCAGAAAAAAAACAATGCGCTGGACAAAATAAAACTGGATGATTGATGAATGGTTGTGAAGGAAACGATTTCAACATCAAAAATGCGACTCCATCAATGTGGCCTTATTCTGTTCATTAAATTCTATTTTATGTATCGATTCTATAAAAAATTGTAATTAATTATGTTCAAGATCCCTTTTAAATGAAGTACAGCAAATGATGATATGAGGTATTCATTCATAATGTAGTTATTAGATATAGAATTGTGTTGTTAATAAACAAAATGGGAATACAGAAGTGTTTGAACTGAAGTGCAACATGAAATATGTTTCTTAAAAACGCAACATGAATCATCGCTTCAATTTTATGCATGCAGTATAAAAAATGGGAATTTCGAATGTGGTTTTCTGTGTTATCATTTCTGCGGAAATGATAAGCGATAATGAGTTAATGTATTCAGTGAAGTTTTAGAACTTGACCAATGACATTTGTTGAAGATGACTCTTTTTCGCGGAAAATACAAAAAAAACCACCATCGAAATTCCCATTTTTCATGCTACATAAAAAGTTTCATGCTGCGATTCAGTTCAAACACTGTACTGCATTGCCATTTCTATTCTCAGCAACACAATTGTGTTACAGGTTTAATATAATCCAAGCATCATTGACAACGGACTTTTCTTTCGAAAATAAATTTTACAACGAAAAAAAAAGAAGAATAATTCATCCTTAAAAGCTAATTTCCATTTTTAATACCAAATACAAAAAAAGAGCAAATGAAACATATATGATCATCATGCAACCAAATTTGAAAATTCCATCACATGCTTTGCATATTCATTAACATTACAGTATATGCTATATCAAGTAGGTAGTAACTGTTATCATTATTATTATTATATCGGGGGGAAAACTACTTAAATTTTCATTTTAGAATTGAATCAATGGTTGTTGTGCTAGTTCTTTAAGTCGTCGTCGTTCTTTTAGGTCTTGCTCAATTTCACGGCCAAAGGCCTCATGCACCGTTTGAAAATTGAACTCGGTGTGAGATTTCAGCTTACTGTCGCTGGATGCAGTTAGATTGGATGGAGGGTCACCACAACCGACCGGTGATCGGTTAGCAAATGATTGCTGCAACGACGACGACGACGACGACGATGATGTTGCCGATTTGGAACCCATCCCACCACCGTTAGAAGCTATAAGTATTTTGTGCATGTTTGTTCAGATAGAAACATATATTCGTTTTTGGTTACAATCACATTTTGCATTTGCGGTTATATTTGGGGGGAACGCATACACGCAGACGAGCCACAGAGTTTGTTTTGCAGAAAAGTAAATAGAAAGAAAGAAAGAAAGAAAAAAAAAAATAGACACAGATAATTTAACAACATGAACACGCACTCATTTAAGCCAAGTGATGAATAAATTAAGGCAATTATCAAAACCAGTGGTTTAATTAAGATGATTTAAGTGCAATTGCTGTTTCTTTTCTTTACCTTGAGTATTTGGGTTTGAGTTCGGTGCAGTTACACATTTTGGAGGTGGAGGTGCTGGTCGTGCTGGCCGATCAAATGGATTTTCGCGTTGATTACGTCGCGGCGGTGGCTTCGGCACCGATTCGATCGAACAATTTGTTGAATCTATAAATAGATCGTGTATTTCAATTTGATACGAAATGAAGTGAACAAAACCAGTCAAAAATAGCTTAAATTGACCAAATGCCGTGCAATTTACAGCGAATATTTAATTAAGCAAAGGAAAATCAATGGGAACAAAGCACAAAAGACATAACAATTTCAATATGTATATACAAAAATTTTAATTCGCTAGCTAGTTGGACGGAACAATCAGCAGGGAATTGTAGGAGTTTTAATTAGTCTTCTTTACCCTTCGACTTTTCGATTTCGTTCAGCTGTCGCTGCAGTTCTGCAACCATCAATTTCATGTATTCATAACCGGCACACGTCAATGCTCTCATCCATTGCTCCATTCTGTAAATCATCACACCCATACACACACAAACAAAACGTTCATTAGAAGGTTTTCTTTACCTTGAGTTATATTTTTAAGACTCACATTTCTTGTGTCTCTGCACTCAGATAATACGTTCGATTGTTTATGCCGTGGAATATAAGTTGAAAACAATAATGTTCAGCCTCTTCAGCCAGTTCTAAAAGCCAAACAATAACAAAAAAACGAAGACAAACAAATTTCAATCATATGATGTTGGTTGTGAAAGGCAGGGCAAATGCAAACATACACACACAAATTGTACGCAACAAACCTATTGTACATCCTTCTAAAATGATTACTCCAATCGGTTCACGGTCACCTTTCTTCTCAAAGTAGAACAGTAAATTGCCTTTAAGTACAAAATATCGCCGTTGCCATGATTTATTCACTTCACCACGCTTCTGAAGCCAGCCCTCTAGATCGATTGGCGGCGATGTCGCAAAATAACACAAATTCTTCTCGTTGATTTTCATTTTTTTGTGAACTAAATAGTTTTTGTTTCGTAATTTACTTTCAAACAAATTATACAAGTTGATTATTTGCTTCGATCAGCACTGTTTAACTGGGAATACGTGTTTTTTTTGCAATTTGTGACGATTATTCTCTCCTAAATTCGATATTTCAATACTAAAAATACACTGATTACTCATTTACGATAAATGCAGATCTGACACACACAAGACACATTTGTTTATCTTAGACAATTGTTTAGATAAAGAAATAAAAGCATGAATAAAATTCGATTGCTTGCGTTGCCACTATTCAATATTCAAAGATCGAAAATCGCGATTCGACTTTCTTTTATTTTGTTTTCAATGTTTTTTCGTTCATTGTTGTACAATAAACCATTGTGCGTGTTATTCTCATTCCTTCACTTGAGACACTGACTGACTGACATAATACGCTAGAGTAAGGGTGCGTTCACTAAAACACCATAGTGAATCGAACAAAGCGATCTGTCAAACGTTGTTACAGAGTCAATGCCAATGGACATTCAGTCAAAAATTGAATGTCAACGCATTCAACAGTTGATTGGATAGAGCGCAGCATAAAATTCCCTTGAAATTGTTTATTCCGAGAAAAGTTCAGTGAAAATGGCCACAAAGCAGGTAAAATAACAACAATTCATAACGAAGTTGAAGTATTTTTTCGTTTTTAATTGAAAATAAAATATTCGTATAGAAAAAGTGGTTCAAATCAGCGTTTGATGCGCCACAATCCCCTGCAGTGAACACACAAAAACGGCCGAAGATGCAGAGTGTGTTTTCGAACGAGGATGATTCGATTAATTTTAGCGAATTGGATTTATCGAGTCTGGACAACAACAATCAAACGACTGCTGAAATTCAGAAACCCACGGCTGAAGTCACCATGATTCATACCGATTTCAAATCATCGAATTGGATTGAGAATTTTGCACCACGCACCAAAGTGGACCTCGCCATACATGCGAAAAAAGTCGCCGAAGTTGAGGATTGGTTTCGAGTGATTAAAGACAAACGAATGAAAAATGCTGCACCTATCGTTTTGGTGACTGGGCCAAGTGGCAGCGGCAAATCGGCTACAATCAAAATCATTGCTCAGGAATTTGGATACACAATCAGTGAATGGGTCACTCCAATGGATCTGGAACATCCGCGTTATGATCGAACTGACAATGATAAAGTGACATTTTCGGAAAGCCAAATCGACAAATTCACACAGTTTCTGTTCCAATCGTCACGATATCGATCGGTATTTGATACAGCAACAAAACGGCTCGTTTTGGTTGAAGACTTTCCAAACATATTCATCAAAGATCCGAGCAGTTTTGAGGAAGTTTTAGAGTAAGTTTCATGAACATATTTTTCTGATTCAAACAGAGAATGAAAAATAATTAATTTTTTGTCTTTCTCTCCTATGTTAAACCTTGTGCCACTTGCAGAAGATACTCCAGCTACGGTAAATCACCATTGATTTTCATCGTCGCAGACACAAAATCGCGTACGCTCAACATCAGCTTCAATTTGTTCACCGATGAAATTCGAAGCCGATTCAATATCACATCGATCAGTTTCAATCCAGTGGCTGACACAATGCTGAAGAAAGGACTGAAACGAATCTGTGATATTATGGGGCAAAATGGTTTCAAAAAATACTACACCGAACCAAGCAAAGATACAATCGAATCGATCGTTTTGTCGTCGCAAGGGGATATTCGCAGTGCGGTGATCAATTTACATTTTGCATCTCAGAAAAGTGAGTGGAATTTCTTCTACCATGCCATCGATTCTATGAATAGAACAATGTTGAACGTAAATTTTTTAGAAACAAAAAAAAAAAAGAAATATCTAAAAACGTCGATTTTTCTTCCAGATTCCACAATGTTACCAGTCCAGTCTCTCAACCTTAACAAGAAAACCAAAAATACCAAAAAATCTAAATCAAAATTAAAGTCTTTAGGCACTGATGAAAATATCACCGTTCTACACGCTCTCGGTCGGGTTTTCAATCCAAAATGTGAGTTAATGAGCTAAAAAAAATTTAAGCCAAAGAAAACCGTTGTTATTTCTTCGCTATTTCACAGACAAAGAAGAAGCCGATGCACTTGGCAACAAAACATTCCTACATTCACCGGATGAAATAACCAGTTTGCTCACAACTCAACCGACCACATCGATAAATCTCATACACCACAATTACATTACCCACTTCCAGCGGCTAGAAGAAATCATCAGTGCCATAGATTGCATCAGTCATTCCGATGTTATGTTGAATGAATGGCGTTCGGATCTGTGCGCAGAAATCGGAGTTGGCCTTGCTGTGCGCGGTGTTATGACAGCTAATGAAAATCCTGTCACGGGCCGTTGGATGCCAGTGAGAAGTGCCAAAAATCAACTTAAAACGTATGGATTCATTCCAATAATCTTGTTTAGTTTTTCATTTTTCTCGTCCAATTTATTGAACACACTTCTTCCCTTTGTAGAAATGAATACGATAAAGAGCGCAAAGACTTCGGAATTTCACTGCTTGTGTCATCAAACAACTTTGCCTGTGATTATCGCACCTACATCAAGCTCATTCCAAAAGTAGAAGCAACTGAAGCCCTCAATACCACTGAAATTATTGAATAAACATCCATTCTGTACGGAATTATTATTTTCAATGTGTAATTTTTCTCCGTTGTTTATGTGTTTTTAATAAATCAATTCGTTCAAATCAATGTGAAAATTATATGTTGAAATTCAAAATGCATGTTGTCACTCTGTCCCAACAAATCAAGGGTATGTTTAAATTTGTGACAACATTTGAATCATATGTATGAAATTTTGCTAACATCAGCAGCTTGTTTACAAATAAGGAATGCAATCGTTTGCATTTGACATTTGCGCACGATGGTTGAGCGACTGTGATTTTGCAGAAAATATTACGGTTTATTTCGTTCGATTGATAAAAGTTGATTTTTTTGTAGCAATGCTCGAATAAATTCCATTTATAATTATGAAC
This sequence comes from Sitodiplosis mosellana, assembly GCF_009176505.1. Taxonomy (NCBI): domain Eukaryota; kingdom Metazoa; phylum Arthropoda; class Insecta; order Diptera; family Cecidomyiidae; genus Sitodiplosis; species Sitodiplosis mosellana. The sequence continues at coordinate 18,001 of NW_022602398.1, read as the reverse complement.
TTTTCGAATTATTAAGTAAGTGAGTTATTATTTCCATCGTGTTTCAGTTGTTCGGAGTCTGTAAAACGGAATATAACATCAGTTTAGAATATTCAATTTGTTTCTTCCACTTTTGAACATTGAACGACACCATGGAAGAATACGAAGCATGTAAGTTATAATAAGATAGTGGAAAAAAATGCTATATTCCACTTATCATCTTCATTGTTACCACCATAGACATCGATCAACTGCCCGAAAAACTTTTAAAAACTCTCGAAGAAGCTGATGGGCATCCGGCATCTGAAGAGGAGCTTCGTGAAATTTATGAAGCACACAAAGAGCTCAAGCGAAATGTTGAAAAACTCAAGCAAGAAATGAATGATAAAGTGGAAAAGATGCAAGTCATAAGTGACAAATTAAAAACGGATGAAGATGCGAATGCATTAGATCTGGTGACCAAACTGATGCAATCATGTGGAATACCGTGTGATGAAGGTGCTGCACTATTGTTGCTTCATGAAAATTAAATATATTGGGTAAATAACTCAAAATCGTTCATTCTTTCCCAATGCAGGAATCAATGAACTATTGGCAAACGATAGCCACTCATCCATCATCGGCAACGAGATAAATGAACTGAAGGAATCATCTAAAACTGAAAAATCTATTGCAGCTGCGGAATCCATTGAAAACGATGAGACAGAAGAATGCACAGATTGGGAGGATGGTGCTTATGGTATAGACTTTAAGCAGATAGAAAAACTTAGAGAAATCCATATATCTCCTGAAGCCAACCGTTTCAAACTCACAACACGTAGCCTACCACGTAGCTATGATTTAGAAGACACGAGCTCTTTCAATGTTCATAAATGAAGAGAAAAAAACCATTAGCTGTGTATCAGATTTAAAGATGAAAATTCTGTGTGGCCAAAACTTGAAAAAGTACCAATTTCTTATGAAAGACATCAATTAAAATTATATTAAGAGTACCAAAAACCAGTTGCATTTCAATTGACATATATGGATATACTTGATTTTGGCGATTGAAACACATTCGATTTGGGTAAGATATATTTGCCAAAGGCGTATAGCGGTTCTTTCGTTTGCTGCCAACTTTCCATACTGGCAACATACCACTCATACAATGTGCACAGTCCATGTGATTTTTTTCCCCTCGTTTCTCGTTGTGTATTTGTTTACAGCATAAAAACGTTAGGCGCTCGAGTTGAAAATTTCAGTTTAAATGCGAATAGTTGATTAGATTGTCGCTTGTACTATAAACACACAATTATCAGAGGATATAGTGCGTTAGGTCGTTGATTGCGTTGCGCAACCAAACGCAGTGTAGACGTCAGTTTTACTTGTGACGTTTCATTGGAACGTCAACGATATGTTTTGTCTGTCGACAGTATATATTTTTTTTGTTAAAATATAAGTTTCTATTTGAGAATTAAAAAAAGAAGTTTTAATCGCATGTAATTTGTTATAGCACAAAGGAAACTGTGCCTATTCCATCAAAATTTAAGAGGTTTCTTTTTGTGATTGTCAAAAAATTATCCGAAATTAAATGAATTACATCGGCTGATCAACTAGTTTACCACAGACAACTAGCCTACATAAAACATTTTAATCAACTTATTATATTTGATCAATCTTCGCCTCAATTTTCTAATTTCCAACGGGGAAATCTAATTGATTAATTGTAAAAATGGTTTCGTTACGCGACCGACAAATAGGTGAGTTGGAGGTTTATTTTGAATTAGTCTAATTCCAAGGGACTGGATATGACGTGTAACTTTTTGTAAATGCCTGAAATGATGCAATAAATATATGATTCGATTAATTACAGCGGCTATTAAGCAAATGCTAAATTTGAATGTAAACAGCACAACAAAAATATTGGCATCCGAGCCCGTTTGGAAGGTGTTGATCTATGATCGTGTGGGTCAAGACATAATATCACCACTAATTTCCATCCGTGAACTTCGTGAACTGGGTGTTACTTTGCATATGTGAGTAAAAAAATGCACAACAATTGTCATTGATTAAACCAAATTTGACGTTTCGTTCATTCGTTTACAGACAATTACATTCCGATCGTGATACGATTCCTGAAGCGCCAGCAGTATATTTCTGTGCACCAACCGACGAGAATCTGGGTCGAATTGCCCAAGATTTCCAAAATAGCTTGTACGATGTATATCACTTGAATTTTATTGCACCAATTTCACGGCAAAAACTTGAAGATCTCGCAGCCGCCGCTTTATCAGCCGGTTGTGTGGCAAATATCCACAAGGTATACGATCAATATGTGAACTTCATAACACTCGAAGATGACATGTTCGTGTTGAAGCATCAAAATAGTGACTCATTGTCGTACTATTCGATCAATCGTGCAAATACCAGTGACACCGAAATGGAGGAAATGATGGAAAGCATTGTTGACAGTTTATTCTCCATATTTGTGACCATTGGGAATGTGCCAATCATTCGAGCATTGAAGGGAACGGCCGCTGAAATGGTGGCTCGAAAGTTGGAAAAGAAATTACGTGAGAATTTATGGGATGCACGCAATAATTTGTTTCACATGGACGCAACACAGGCCGGTTCGTTCAGTTTTCAACGACCATTGTTGATTATTCTAGATCGTAATATCGATATGGCCACACCGTTGCATCACACCTGGACGTATCAAGCATTGGCACATGATGTTCTTGATTTGTCCCTCAACCGTGTTGCGATCGATGATGATGACAACAAAGAGCACGGTGGTGCCAAGCAAAAGGGGAAAAAGTCGTACGATTTGGATATTTCGGATAAATTCTGGAAAACTCACAAAGGTAGCCCGTTCCCAACGGTGGCCGAGGCAATTCAAGAAGAACTGGAACAATATCGAAACTCAGAAGAGGAAATCAAGCAGTTGAAAACCACAATGGGCATTGATGGAGAGAACGAAATTGCATTTGCAATGGTCAATGATAATACGGAAAAACTGACCAATGCTGTGAATTCATTGCCACAACTTATGGAGAAGAAGCGCCTGATTGACATGCACACTAAGGTGGCCACTTGCATTTTGAATTCCATCAAATCGAGGCGATTGGATTCGTTCTTTGAAATTGAAGAGAAAATCATGTCGAAACTTACACTCGATCGTCCGCTGATTGATATTCTGAAGGATTCAGAATTTGGACAACCCGAAGATAAAATGCGTTTGTTCATTATTTATTACATTTGTACACCGAATATGCCCGAAAGCGAAGTCTCCAAATATGAAGCGATTCTCAAAGAAATCGGATGCGATCTATCTTCGCTGCCTTACATTCAACGTTGGAAGTGAGTTCCAGTTTTAATGTCCATTTACAATATTTTGTTGCGATTTTTATTATTCATCGTAGAATTTCCGAAATTAATTTTTCTGAAATCGAAAATTCCGTTCTTCACAAATACCAACCATTGGAACTAATGAGAAACTTTTTCCCATTTCAGGAGTATTATGAACCGCTCAAATGCACTCAATCAACCTAATCAGTACGAAGGTGGTGGCACTAAGACCGTTTCCATGTTCTCGAAATTAGTTTCACAAGGATCGTCATTTGTGATGGAAGGAGTTAAGAATTTGGTCGTTAAACGACACGTAAGTATACTTAAATTGGAATTCTACGATCCACAGACATTTTTCTGTTTTATGAAAGTATTTTTGAAAGAAAAAATGTAAAAATCAATTTCTTGTCGTTCCAAAATAGAATTTACCAGTAACGAAAATCACGGAACAGCTTATGGATTGTCGCAGTGGTAACGATAATGATGACTATCTTTATTTGGATCCAAAACTATTGAAACGTGGCGATACATTGCCGAAAACTCGGGCTCCATTCCAAGATGCAATCGTATTTATTGTTGGTGGTGGTAATTACATTGAATACCAGAATCTTGTTGACTTTATCAAGGTGAGTGATATTTTGCAATCATTGTGTATTTGCGATTGCGATTAATAATTGCAATGCAATTATGCCATTTTGAATTGTCTAATGCTACTTGATTATGCATTCTAAATTCAATTGGTCATACCCTTTTCCAACTAATTCCTTTGTTTCCATTCTTTTTATCAGCAAAAACAAACGGCAAACACGAATAAACGTATAATTTACGGTGCATCGACACTGTCCAATTCAAAGCAATTCTTGCGTCAGTTATCGTTGTTGGGTCAAGAGATTAAGGACATTTAAATTCAATCCTTTATTTTAAATCCTTATATATTTTTTTCCTCTTTATTTGATGTTAAAATAATAAAATATTCGAATAAAAATTGCATGTTTTGATATTACTCAATCACAAGGTGAGTTTTTGTAGAAGAAGAAGAGAAAATGTTTATTTGTAGCAAACGATACAATGAAAAACTTGTTCCTTTTCATTCTATTTCGAATAATTTATTTCGCAATTCATAGAAGAAAAAACAAAAAATTCCTTAAACAAATGTAAGATTATCTTACAAGCTACTTCAGTTTAAAACACCAAACTTAACGGGCCGCATTGACAACACCGCGAATATATTTAATTTTATCGAACGAAACGCGATCGGCTGTGGTGAGGTAGTTGTTAACCACATTGGACAGTTCTTTATGGCATTCTGCATATTCTGCATCTTCATCGCTGTTCAATTTCAAATTGTGTAACAGTGAATCGACGGTGTTAACAGGGAAACAAAGTGCTGATGTTGTTGCGTGCAGTGCATTCTTTAAGCCAAAGTATTCGCCTCCAGTGTTGGTCATCGCTGCAATATACTCCTTGGCTAAATCAGTTGCTTCAACCAGGCGACCATGTGTCACGTACAAATTCAATAATTCCGATGCATTTCGCTTGCGATACGACAAGAACAGCCAATGTGGCAAAAACTCTCCCAATCCCAGTAGTCGGTTAGCAACAGCTTTGTGTAGCGTTGTCAAACCTTCCTCTTCATTCTGTGCAATAAGTCGCTGTAGTAGTTGCCAGGCCATGTCACCGGGTGAATTTTTCTGCGGAATGTCGGCCAAATCGTTTTCTTGAAGCCAAGCCCATGAGTCATTGGAACTTTCATCGGTGGCACGAACACAAGCGAATGCCAGCCCATGTAAAATGTTAGCGATGGGTTTTTCGAAGCTATTGGCCAATTTAATGGCATCGGTATAGAGACCAGCATTCGACAGAACGGAAATTACATCATCTGGAGTTGCGTTTACAATGGTGCTCAATTCCTTGCGATGTTTAGCAAGTGTTATGATGGCATCGGTTAACAACAATTCTCTTCGAATTTCAGCCAATTCGCTCACAATTACTTTTTGCTTTGGCACCACTTCGGCATCGACTTCCATGTCATTTTCATCGTATTCGTCTTGAATCTCATCGCTGATGACCGGTCGAGCAATCCAACGATATTCGTCATCGGCCAAACTCAATGCCGTTACACATGCCAACAAACATTCGTAGCGATGCTCGAGGCCAGGTAGTGTTTTCGTTTCCAATTGGCAACGCAATGCTTGTTCGTACATAACCGACGCTGCCTTTCGCATTGTGGATTTCGAAATGTAGAAGGCGTAAAGGAAATCGTAGTAGATATTATCTTCGATTGCCATCGAACGGGCACGTGATTCGATAATGTTCTCCAGTTCTTCTTGCAAACCCAAATATGGGAACTCCATCAATAAATCCAAACGTTGCTTCTCGAACAAACAAACAACCAATTGACGCAAGCAATCTTTACGGCGTGAGGGTTCTGTGTTTGCAATGAGTGAATGATATGCCTCTTCGTAGTGCTCTAGGCTTAAGTGATTGGCAAAAACAATCGATTGGAACATAGCCAATTGAGGGCTTAATGGATCAAGCTCGTCAATAGCCGCTTTTGCCAATTGTATAACACAATCTTGGGATGAATACTGTTCAAAGAGCTGAATTACACGCAAATAGTACTGAGTAACAGCTTCACTTAAGGTTAAATCATCAGCCGATTGTAGGATGACTTTGACGAGGAACGCTTCTTGTTTTACACCCTTTGCACATTGCATGAACAAATCGAATGCTTTGTACGGTTCACCGTTATCGAGCAGCGACACAGCGGCGATGAAATGACCTGAATGAAGGATTGAATGGAAATGATGCGTATTATTATCTATATATTTCTATGTCTATATCCATATCCATATCCATATTCAAATTTAACTTACGTGAATATTTATTCCATTCACACCAGCTATTGAGCAAACGAACGTATTCTTGGATCAAAATATGTTGACAGCTTCCAATCAACCATTCACCAAAAATGAAATTTCCATCAACGGCCCATCTGTTGAGCAATGGTTTAAGAACAGTTACAAGAAGAATTCAGCAAAAGAAAGTTACGAATATATTCATTCAAATTGAAAGAGTTTCTTACAGTAATTGACCGACGATCGAAGCAAGCGGCAGCAGTGTATTTTTCCATTGGAAATCGGTGATATCTCGGCATTGATCTTGAAGTAACATCCAAACACCGGCTTCCAAGCCTTTTCCTCGCAGGAATTGCTCCAAAAGTGTAGTTGGATGATTTGGACGACTCTTGTATCGACAGTCTGACAGCTGCAGCGTTGACAATTTTTGAATGCTTGCATCCCTATGATAAAGAAGTAAAAGTGAAGTCAAATCTTTTGAATCGAAAAGTACGAAATGAAAAAAAAAATATCTTACAGATTTCCAGTTGTTGGTAGTGTTTCGGAAGTTTCACAAATCCACACCATGACATAGTATGCCTGAACGAAAACAACTGTCTCGGGCATACAATCTGAGCGAATATATTCCAAAGTGTCGATGGGCAGATCGCTGGAGTCAATAAGAATTTGCTGCAAAATCAATAGGTTTCGGCACAATGCATAACGAATGACGGCGATTTGATGCAAAGATTCAGCAACCAGAGAGATACCTGTGTCACTTCTGAACAAGTGACCGACTGACAAAAAACCACGGGATGTTTGCAAAACGTCTAAAAAATTGAGAAAAAATGGACATTTAGTTTGAAAGTAACTTGAAATTTTTATGGATATTTTGAGGAAATTCGTGGGTCACTGTCACCACTTCCACAGATTGAAAATATTATCCGTAACG
>NW_022602398.1:0-5906 GCF_009176505.1 Sitodiplosis mosellana | reverse complement strand
TTACGGATAATATTTTCAATCTGTGGAAGTGGTGACAGTGACCCAAATTCGTCACATACTTGGGAACAATTGCATTTCATCTGTTTCCGAATCGTTCATTTGAAGCATTTTCAAGAGCAAGGTCATGGCTTTTGGCAATTTCGAAATGAATTTCATCTCAGAATTGATAACCTCGCGTAAATCTGGATCGATGAACTGAAATGAAATGATTTTTTAAAATTTCAATTGAATTCATTTTGATGTGACGTTTGGTACAAATTTCAAAACACTACGCTTAATCTCTTACATTTTGCTCATAGTCCGCAAGCAATTGAGAAATGAGTTCATTTGGTGTGTTTAACTCATAGAGTTTAGTGTCAATTTCTGCCTTGTATTCATCAGAAATATTTTGCTCCAACGTTGACAGAGTGGCAATAAGTTTGACTAAGTCTTCGGAATTGATGTCATCATCCACACCAAGATCTGAGAGACATTCAACGTTTTCGCCGAGCAACATCATATGCTCGAGCAATTCACACGGACGAAGCAATGAGAAAGCATTCTTCTTGATAACAGTAACAGCACCAATTGAATCTAAATTCACCAGGCCAATTGGTTGCGTTGCCTTGATGTGGTATTGTTCACAACATGAAAAGAAACGTTCCCATGCTTTGAAACTGGTTTCGATGTACAAATCATCGGTGACATCGAAATCTTTGAGCTCATTTTGCACTTCCTGCTCAACGGCATAGCAAACACGGTCTTTGAGTGCTGCAAATGAAACATTCGGGTCGGAGAGTACATTGGAGCGACGGAACATCTGCAAGGGAAAATAAAGGAAGCGAATTCAGTTTAATCTCTCTTTTTGTAATGAAGTCACAATCTTCTTGAAATAAAAATATAAACATATCTTCTTAGAAGATTCAAATTATAAAAGTATGAAATCTCCCACTTACAATCAGCGCTCGGTCAATGACTTCACGTTGAAAACGTCCCGGATAGAAAATGTATGAGCAATACGCTTGTCGTGGATCGCTTCCTGATTCGATTTTACGTTCCGGCAGAATTTCCAATCCAGCTGATGCCCAGTTGTATCCACCGTTCGACACCAGAGAGTAGCTCGAAACATTGTACTCGCCCTGTGAATTGCACCACAGACCCCAAATACGCTTATAATTCACATCGAATTCGATTAAATCGAATTCAGGCGAAGGAATAACGTTGATCTGTTGCAATGAAATCGCCGTTCCATCATTAACAACTCGAATCGTCATAAATTCGGAACCTTTAGCGCTGCACAAGAATGCGCACAACATGTCGGGAGCGGCCTTTCGAAGCAAGTTATTACGTGCTGTAATGAAATATTTTGATCAGAATAAGAATGAAACTGAGTAAGCTATTCAATGGATTTTGATGAACTTACATCCACGTGTTCGTGTCTCCAAAGCATTTGGCACACAGTTTACGATTGAAACACATTGACCGGTTCTGGCGGACCACATTCGAATGTGATCATCCCGATATAAGCCATATAAATAAACGGCATCATCAATGGTGCCAAATACCATTGAAGTGACATATTGACTGTCTGGATTTTTTCCTCTGTAAATGCGAAAAAGACATGAAATTTCTACTCATTGAACATTATTAACATCTAAAGTTACCTAAAGGCTCCGGTTAGATTCGTCAGAATGCGTGGTACTATGTGACTCTCTTTCAATTCAGTGGAAGCAACTTGGCCTGTGGCACAGTTCATTGTATACAAAACCATTGTGCTTTGATAAGCGAAGGCAAAGAAGGCCTCACGACCATTTTCACTGAGAGCACAAGACGCCATGTGTGGAATTGGCTGATCTAAATCACAGAGAAAAAAAAACGATTTATTGTACTGTTATTCAAATGGAACCACCATTTACAACTTACTTGATGCTGATAGTTGATTGATGACATAAAAGAGTGAAGTGGTTGGATCACGAGTTGTCTGTCCTGTGCAAACACCATGAAAAACGGAAAATGACTGTGTTTCCTCATGACTTTTAGTGAATTGACGTGGTTGATTGAATTTTAACTGATGTAAACTGCTGACGGTGGCAACCAAAACAACGATATTGTCATTGCTTTCGGCAATCGAAACAGCCAGAATGGGAGCGTCGGTGAATTTGTATCGAATCGCATTGTCAATCAAATTCAAATCCAAACTGATTTCGGACAACTCCAAAATATCGCCATTTGTTCGCCTATGGACGAGAAGAAAATTTATTATATCTCGATTTTGATTAATTACTCAACGTTGATTTTCATTCACTTGAAAATCTATGTCCAAAATTCATTCTTCAGTCGAAACCAATCCGCTTCACTCGAAAAGTATCACATTTCACAACAATTGTAACCTACCAGTAAATGAATCTATTCCTCTTTGATTCGTGAGTTAGGTCACTGTAGCAAAAACCGCCGGCTTTTTCAATGACCTTTATATCTTGAAGTGTACTTTGTGCAGCACCTAGAATAGAAAAACAACTCAAAATTCATAAATATTCTTGCATGAAAAAATGTTTGTTGTAGAGCTAAAAACATAACCTAAAACTATACAAACCGGTGTTTATTGTGATATCCTTTCGGATTTGTGCATTTGTTTGGTCTGGAATCACTTCGCGATAGCTAAACTCGAATTCATCCATGATACCAAACGAATTAAATTTTATTTTCCCAAAATTCAAATCAAAATCGGTTCCTTTTGTGCTAGGCTTAGTATTTCGACACTTTCAGAGGTTGTTGTGTTCGTTTGTTGCGACAATCAAAACTGTTGCTGAAATAACGCGCGCGTTTCTGCCGTGACGTGCGTTTTCCATTTGACAGTTGCTGTATTTTTGGGTGCGTCCAATAGCCATGCTGTCACTGTCAGCATGTTTTGAAAAGTTCGATGGAAAATTCCTCTAGTTCCATAACACCAACTAAAATTATTATTATTCACCATTGAAAAATGGTTTGAAAATCAATTTTTTTTAAATGAGATGTTTGTGTGTTTCGGATGAAATAGAATGAATTGTTGATTCTTAAGGCCCCCATCCACTACATACACAGCGATGTGTTTGTATGCGTGCGTGCATTGAATAGTTGTTACCTTGACACTTTACTACCATTACCCAGCTGGTTTCACGTATAAATTGTATTGTATTCTCAGTCACCGGCCAATGCAGACGTCGTCTTCATCATCAGCATTCAACACATCGTGTGCAATCGAAAGTCGCTTGGCGCATCCAACGAAGAAAAAAAAACGCTCTTTATTATTTCAACATAACGCGTTAAGTTGACTAAAACAAAGTGCTTCATAAAATCATAAATCAAGTTGACATTCGGGTGTTATCGTGTGTCAGTGGGCAAAAGAATAAAACTGGATTTGTTTTTGTTGTGGGCATGCGAAAGAGTCAACATAACAATTTCGGTGAGTAAATTCTCTGGTGAAATTTTGGTTGCATGTTGTTTTCTAAGGGGGAACAAATGAGTGAGATAATTTTTGGACACATCGACAAATCCAACGGGCTTTAACATATCGAGCAACATTTAGAAGAGAGTGCTGAATGTGGGTGCGCGTGAATTCGACCGAGACAAACAAAACTTGCGCACATTTTCATGTTTTCTTCTTCTTTCGACGAAGGAAAAAAATATATTCTATAAATAGAAACGCATCACCATGAGTTGCGACTGAACGAATCGAACGATTGATGGTTATCATCAAAAATTTTGTTCGGTGTTTTTTTTTTCGACGTTCATCGTCGTCGTCGTCGTTATTTCAAATCAATTTTCCAATCGACAATCAATTTAAAGGGTGCATCGTGACGCGAGTATTCATCTTGACTGCAAATAAATCTAATAAAGATTATTGTGAGACGAATATCGTTTCATTTCATTTCAAACGACCCAATGCAGAAGCGGAATGAAAAAACTGAATTCACCTTTTATTCCCATTGCAACACGGAATGAAGTGAATGTCGAAGGTTAGCAAAGAAGAAAATATTAAGGGGAGGAAATTTTACGCAGAAATGTGCATTATGTCTCCTTTGGGTATTCCAAAACAGAACAGAACATAATGCCATGTATTCTTGATGCCTATCGGCTTCTTACACAAATCGAATAGACAGCACAGAACAACACACATAGATACACAACGTTATAATGTGCTGTTTTCCGCTCCAAATGGCAACACGTCGCATGCTTTTTTACTTTCTGTTGTATCATTCATTTTGTTTATACCGCTATCGCGTTCAACCATACACACTGCTATCTCTTTGCGTCACACCAATCGCCAACCAGTAATGGAAAACTGAGCGAAACGAGCACCTTGTAAGTATGCGAAACATTTGGCGAAATTCGAAGATTGAACCCCCAACACCAGTGCCACATTAGAGTGGTTTTTTTTCGACTTTTTTCGAATTTTACGTCACCAAATAGCTTAATCGTTGCAGAATCATACAAAAAGAAAATTCCAACAAAAAACTACCCTAAAACCTGGGATTGGGACCTGGCGCCCGAGCTATAATTATTTAGATAGCCAAAAATCGCCATTTTTTGCATTTTAAGGTCTTTTTCCTTAACTTTACCGCATGTTTTAGTATATTTTCCACCTTGTGGTCAAAGAACATAACATATATAATATAAAAAAAACAGTACTCAATTGATTTTACATCGATTTTTGATCATTTTTAGTGAAAAATGGGTAATTTCAGGCAAAATTTCGACAATTTTGTAGGGGAGGTACCCGTAAATCGCTTCTGATTGACTTCAAATTTTCTGAGGTTTCATTTTTTAGAGAAAAAATGAGATTTTGAAAGTTTCATGTTGATTGCATTTGCGCAAGTTTGGTTTTTGTTCCTCAATTGTTTTCGAAAGTTTCTTGTACTTTCTATTTGGTTATAACGCTTCAATGAAGATTCCCACAAAAAATAAACATATTTAGACCGTATAGCACTTAAATTCTTTGTTTGACATCCCTCTATGAGATTCCAGAAAGAAACTGTACTGTCCCAATCGATATAAGTCATTTTGAGCCCACCAAAGTCCCAAAAAGTAGCCAAATTCTCTTATTTTCCACTAAATTTTGTACAAAAAGTACTGTAACTTTGGATAGAGGTATGATATCAACACATGTTAAGGCTTAAATAAAAGGTATTGAAGCCCACTTTTATATAAAATCTTGATGCAATGTGCTAAATTTGCAAAAAGGGTTCATTTTTGGGAAGAATGGCCTACAACATAAACTAAAAATACACTTATCATTATAATAGTGACGAATTGCGAAAATAACATGTAAATCAACAAGAGAAGAGTAATTTTTATTATTTTTTGAGCCTATAAATCTAAATAAATCATTAGTTTGGTCACATCAAATCTAGTTATTAAGATATACCTCGAATATTGATTTTGTATATATTTGAAACATAGGTAGAGACTTCAAGCTCCAAAAATGAACACTTTTCCCAAAACTAGCACATTGCATCAAGATTTTATATAAAAGTGGGCTTCAATACCTTTTATTTAAGCCATAACATGTGTTAATATCATACCTCTATCCAAAGTTACAGTACTTTTTGTACAAAATTTAGTGGAAAATAAGAGAATTTGGCTACTTTTTGAGACTTTGGTGGGCTCAAAATGACTTATATCGATTGGGACAGTACAGTTTCTTTCTGGAATCTCATAGAGAGATGTCAAACAAAGAATTTAAGTGCTATACGGTCTAAATATGTTTATTTTTTTTGTGGGAATCTTCATTGAAGCGGTATAACCAAATAGAAAGTACAAGAAACTTTCGAAAACAATTGAGGAACAAAAACCAAACTTGCGCAAATGCAATCAACATGAAACTTTCAGAATCTCATTTTTTCTCTAAAAAATGAAACCTCAGAAAATTTGAAGTCAATCAGAAGCGA
>NW_022602397.1:0-4924 GCF_009176505.1 Sitodiplosis mosellana | reverse complement strand
TGAGTATAAAAGTAAAAGACAAAATTGTTCGTTTAATAGATCATTTGCGAAATTTGTGAGATTCGAACGACTCACACTGAGTATAAAAGTAAACAACAAAAACTAGTAATAGGAGAAAAACAAAATTAATCAAATTAAATTGGGGTTGAAACCATGGTGATTGAGATCCTACTGCTGCTTATCCTTTTGACAGTGCATTTGAAATTTGTTTCCAACTATTACAAATTGCGAAAATTATACGTACGCGAAGTGAGAAAAAATACCAGTTTGCAACAGTACTACCGTCGATTGGAAACTCAGTACGCTCGACAATTCGAATTTTTCATTGATGCCCAAACGGAATAGACTGTTATCCGATCCGTTTATAAAAGTGCCAGTTGGAATTCCAAATAAAATCGAACTGGGCGACGACCTAATTGATTCATTTGACAATTTGAGAGTGAGTGGGGAGAATCCTACGAATATGGACCAGTTTAAGGAACAAATTAATCAGCGATTTGCTCAAATGAGCACCGAACATGCTGCCTCACAAGCCCAGTTGGTTGCCGCTAATAACGAGATAGTGGAACGCATGGCAGCTGAACATGGGGCATCTATGCAACAACTGACGGTACAAATAACCGAGTTACGTGCAGCTCAAGCAGCGGGTCAACAACAACAACCAAACGTTAATGTTGTCGAATACTCCGATGTCGAACCAAACTACTTGACTGGCAATGATATTCAGCTTGATGCCTTCAAAGTAATTCACGAATTTGGCGGGGATAAGAAGGTTTATCGTTCGTGGAGAACACAGGTGTCGAAACTAATGAAACAGATCGAGGCGCACCAAACACACCCGAGATACGCTGCTGCTCTATCGATTATCCGCGCTAAAATCACGGGACCGGCGTCAGATATTTTAATCAACAACAACACGGCGCTACATATCGACGCAATCATTAATCGGCTCGATTTTTCGTATTCTGACCAGCGGCCATTGTATGTCATCGAGACGGAAATGACATCCATTAAACAAGCTTCAAAGACTCTTCAGGAATTTTACGACGCCATCAATCAGGCACTGAATATGGTGTTGACCAAAATCACTATGGCGTACAAAGAACCAGCCGAGCAGAAGTCACTGGTTGCTGAAACTCAAAGTAAAGCAATCCGTACATTCATCACTGGACTGAATAGTACTTTGATTCGAACAACGCTATACGGTAACATGCCAGATTCGTTATCCCGAGCATTTGCTATCGCACAAACCATCCAGTATGACAATCAACATTTGCAGTTGGAATTTAAAGTGCAGGAACAACCAAATGAACCGAATCAAACTCAGAGGCCAAACTTCACCGCAACGCCACAACAACAAAAACCAATGCCGATGGAAATCGACAGTTCCGGACAGTACGTTCAAAAAACCAAATTCCAACCGAGTGATTTTCAACAAATAAAGAGACAACGTGAACCGTCATTCCAATACGTGAATAAACAACAACCATCGTTTCAACACATAAATAAACAACAACGTGTGAATCAAATAAACGAAACTGACGACATCCAATCTGTCCACGGTGATTCATTGGATAACAACTGCGACTCGGAGACTCACGAATGCCAATCAACTACCTCAGAAACGGGAAGTGTTTTTTTAGAAGAGTGAACAATCTACCATGCATCATTAGGACTTTAAGGTCGGATTTGAGGGAGGTAACAATTCTGGTAGATTGTGGTTCAACTAATAATTACATTAAAGCAGATTTGCAAATCGGAAATAGAATCAGGTTAAATAAAATTACTATTGCAAAAACACTTCATGGCTTCTCCGGGGTGGAATACAAACAAGAAATACGTCTACTGAATCAAAATTTAGTCTTTTTTGAATTAAGCAATTTAACAGATTTTGATATGATTTTGGGTGAAAAAAGTTTAAGAGAAATGAAGGCGCAAATAAATTTGTTCGAATATAAATTATATTACTCCATCCCGATAGAGAAACAAACCGGGGATGTACAAAGATTATTTTTTACAAATGACTGTTCTAAATATGCACAACAAATTGAGGAACTGATGAAAAAAAACGAAAACGTCTATTCAATTTTGCCTTTCACAACTACAATAGAAGCCACAATTAGAACGAAAAATGATGACCCCGTTTCCAACGGTGCATTGATGATATTTTGAGACCATACATCGGAAAATTTGCATACGTGTATATGGACGATGTGTTAATCTTTTCGAAATCGGAAGAAGAACATATGGAGCATATCACGATAATAATGAATGCCCTTCATAATGCCAACATGAAAATTTCGGGAGAAAAATCGCATTTTTTTCGCACCTCAACCGAATTTCTCGGACACATCATTAAAAACGGTAGAATCACGGTAGACCCGTTAAAGACAGAAAGTATTCAAAACTACCCGATTCCCAAAACTCTGAAGGAATTGAGATCATTCCTCGGTCTGACCGGTTATTATCGTAAATTCATCAGGGATTACGCGAAAATAGTGAAACCAATGACCATCCATCTACGTGGAGAAAATGGTCAAATAAAAAAAAATCAAAGTGCCAAAATTCCCATCTTTTTCGATGAAACCGCGGTGGACTCGTTTGAAACAATCAAGCAAAAACTCTGCGAACAGGTTGAACTATTCCAACCAAATTTCAACAAGCCTTTTGAGCTTACGACCGATGCC
This sequence comes from Sitodiplosis mosellana, assembly GCF_009176505.1. Lineage (NCBI taxonomy): Eukaryota > Metazoa > Arthropoda > Insecta > Diptera > Cecidomyiidae > Sitodiplosis > Sitodiplosis mosellana. The sequence continues at coordinate 2,237 of NW_022602397.1, read as the reverse complement.
AGCAACTTTGCTCTTGGAGCTGTCCTCTCTCAGGGAAAGCGTCCAATAACTTTCATCTCGAGAACACTAAGTCAAACCGAACAAAATTATGCGACAAACGAGAAAGAACTGTTGGCCATAGTTTGGGCTTTACAAAAGTTGCGTAACTTGCTCTATGGAATAGCCGACTTGACCATACACACCGACCACCAATCGCTCAAATTTTCGATTTCCGAAAGGAACCCAAATAACAAATTAAAGCGTTGGAAAAATTTCATTGAAGAGTTTGGCGCAAAACTTGAATACAAACCCGGTAGTGATAATATCGTGGCCGACGCTCTATCGCGAATCGATGCTCCGATCGACAGTATAAATACGTCATCACTTCAATCCACCGCACACTCAATCGAAAGTTCACCCGTTGAAATAATACCAAGAACACCAAAACCGTTAAACAATTTCCGTAATCAGTTACATATCATACGTGCTGATGTGGATGAATCAGTCGGTTCGACCATTTTTCAAATTTACCACACACATAGAATAACTTACACCTCAATCGAAAATCTTCTTTCACACTTGACCCATACAATTTCCGATCGAAACATAAATGCTATCCATGCGACTGAAGAAACATTTTTTGAAATGAAAAATCACATAATACGTAAATTTCCGACCACAAAATTCGTTTTTGCACCAAACAGGGTGATAAATGTTGAGGATCGTATTGTGCAGCTGAATATGATCGAAAGTACGCACAATCGAGCTCATAGAAATTACAAGAATAATATTTTGGAAATTTCCGAGAAACATTTCTGGCCACAAATCAGGAAGGATTGTATACAATACGCGGGTAGATGTGAGATCTGTCTGATGGAAAAATATGAACGACATCCAAAAAAAGAAATATTAAAACCAACACCAATCCCTGATAAACCCGGCCAATCGATACATATGGACATTTTTCATTTGAATAGTAGGTTGTTTCTCTCCACCGCAGACCGCTTTTCGAAATATTTCTACTTGAGGGAAATCCCGAACAAGCGAAATATGACAACTGTCGTTGAGGAAGTCTTATCCCAAATTTACCCCGAATGCATTGAAATTATGACAGATAACGATGCGACCTTCATATCGCAAACTATTCAGTCATTCTACAGACAAAAAAACATCAATTTTGTCACTACACCAGTAAGCCACTCTACGACCAACGGTCAAGTTGAGCGTGTGCATTCAACCATACTGGAAATCGCAAATTCGCTTGCAAAGCAGAATGCATGCGACACGATAGACGAACTCTTCAATGCAGTCACACAATACAACAACACCATACATTCGGTGATAAAGTACAGACCAAGTGCTATATTTTTCAATAACGCGGGTATCGACTTCAATGTCGTAAAGGACAACTTACGGCAAAACCAAGTAAAAACGCTGAAATTCCACAACAAAAAGAGAATGCATAAAACGTACCAAGCGGGTGATGTTGTTTTTATGAAATCGGATCGTCGTTCCAAAGACAAAGGGGCATACGTAAAGTACACCGTACGTGAGAATAAAAAAGACACGGTTGTCACAACAACTGGCAAAACAATACATAAAGATAGCCTGCGAACCAAATGCCTTTAGCAAAAAACCAAATTTAGTCGATCAATCAAATTTTTGTAATCAATAGTTAGTATATAAACCGTTAGCACCTTCTCATACTCCTCCATTCACAAGTAAACTCGTCGAAGCCAAACCACACGTCAGTCTTTCAATTTTGTCCGTTCAAAATGGGTTGGTTTGGATCATCCGAAGAAGTCAACGAAGAAAAACTCATCGATAGCACGGGCCATGTCAACAATAACATTATTATTCAAGAGGCACGAGATACACACACCCAGGCCGAATTGAGCGAGAAACTATTGATAGCCACCTATATACTGGTCGGACTGGAGATGGTTAAACTATCAATATGCATGTACAATGCATGGAAGAGGAATATGAAGAAAAAATACACCCACAACAACGACGCAGCATAAACTCCAGTAAAAAAAAAAATTTGACCGAAAATAATAAAACCATAGCTATTATAGTTTGAAATCATTGTTCACAAAAAAAATTCAATTCAAAGTGTAAAACCAAAAGTTTAGTTGCAAATAAGCTTGTAATAACAACCATTGTTAAGTGAAATGATAAATGGGGACATTTATTTTTTTAAACGGAGGAGAGTTAAATCAGACTGTGTCACCGATTCAAATGATCTATTTTTTGCT
>NW_022602396.1:0-2942 GCF_009176505.1 Sitodiplosis mosellana | reverse complement strand
ATTCAAGCAAATAAAAAGACTTGAATTTTGAATCTGAAATTCATTATATTCAAGCAAATAGAAAAGACTTGGAACTTGAAAATTCATTGTGCCCAAGCAAATAAAAGTTAGCTGAATATTTAAAGACTTGAAACTAAGTTATCAAGCAATCAAAAAAAAGTATAGTGAACTGTGTTAATTAACCAATTGTGTTTTCAAGACTTAGAAAAAAGTTCTAAGCAAGTACTATATTTTAATCTTTTGTTTAAAAAGAAAAATCAATTTAAAATTGTGAGTGTTTGTGTCTTTTTTATATGAATAAATTTTTGAAATGGCACCAACCTTGAAAGATATGATTCAACGTCAAGGGCAATTGGCAAAATTGTTAGAAGAACATTTGACCAATTATGCCAAGGAACCGCAAGATCGGCGTAACAACCCAGATCGTGTAGCATCTTGGATCCCAAAAATAAATGATAATTGGGGAGAGTTTCGCGCCAATCATGACGAATTGTCAAAATTCACAAATATCGATTTGGTAAAAAAGTACCTATCCGACATCAATTTCGAGGAACTTGACAGTAGGGTGCTAGAAACAATAAAAAAGATTAACAAACGATTGGTGGAATTGGGAAGAGAAGAAGTTGATATCAATTCATTAAGAATTGAAACAAACAGAAGTGGAAATGGTATAACTCCTCCCATATCTTCTACTGACCAACAGGGGCAAACTAGCACCAACGATTTGCTCGGTAATATTATACCAACCGTACCACCAAGTAGTAATTCGACCAGAATCGAAATTAATAATGATGTCGACCTTAATCTAAGTGATCGTGAATTCATTAATCGATTTGTCACTAAAGAAAAATTGTTCGAATGTCGGTTACAAACAATGGAAGAATTGGTAAACCAAGGTAGAACGGAAGAAGCCCATGAGATTGTCTCGTGCATAAAGGAAAAATGGATTGAAATCGCTGACGAATTAGAATCAGTTTGCGCGATCGTAGATTCTGCCGGAACATATATGGACATCTTCTGTAACATCGAGAAGAGGTATGTACGTGTGTTGACATTGCTGGACAGACGACCAATACATGTTCCTGATACCTTTGAACCAACACCATTAAAATTAAAACCAATTCAAATTCAACAGTTTTCCGGAAATTGGAAGACATGGCCAACATTTTCTGAACTGTTTAAAACCCTGATTATCGACAACAGGTCATTGAATGATGTTCAAAAAATGCAGTATTTAAAAACAAATCTAACGGGCACAGCCCTAAGAGCAATTCAACGGCCAGATTTAGTTGGAAATGAAAATTTCCACGTGGCATGGAAAATTCTACAAAATAGATTTGAAAATAAGAGAGAAATAATGCATATGGCACTCGACGGTTTGATGGATCAGCCAAAAATAACAAACGCGTCAGCAGAACAGCTGCAACAATTAATGGATAATAGCCAAGAGTACATAGCATTATTGAAAGATATGACGAAAGAACAATGTATTTTGCATATCTTAAGCAAAAAACTAGATGAAACGAGTCTCGAATTATACGAGTCATCCATAACTAATACGACGGAGCCGCAAGATCTAGAAGATTTCATGAAATTTTTGGAACAAAGAGCAAAAGTGCTCCAAAAGGTAAAAAGAGAAACCCACCAATGTGCGACGGTTAATTCAACTTACTGAATTCAAAAATACATCAGAATTAGCCTTGGCCATAGAAAATTTGCAGCACCGACAAAATCTTATCACACAAAACAACATAAATTATATTATTATTTACACATTCATAGTTTTCAACTTTGCTATGCAATGCTATTCTATTCTCACCAAAAAATAGAAGATTTGCTCGATATATAAGAATCACTCTCTAATTAAGCAAATCAGACATCAACCAACAGTACACATGATTGTTACTAGTGACTAAATTTCTTCAATTTAAAATTTCTTTGCACAAAGGAAATTGTCAGAAAATTCAAAAAATTCGTAACTGCAGTGCAAATATTCAGCAAATCTGATTCAGACTTCGATTCGGTTGTTCCAGTGTAAACAGTTCCTACCTGCATAAAAATCGTGAATTTTTTGAGCGAGTACAACAGTTATCAGCAGCCATCGAGCTACAATTCGACAAAAGGTGCCACGACCAGGAGAGTCAACGAAAGAAAACCCGTTTACAACCAACATCAAAGGCAGTATGGAAGTAACATCGTGGAGACTATTGATCCGCGGAGATTTCGTTGAGAAGTGGAGCAGACGTTCAATCACACTCTACCCAGGCGAGAACCGTTTAGGCCAACGCACGATATATGTTTTCCCGAATTCCGTTATGTTGTACGATCAATCGAGAGAAGGAACAATGGTCAACCAAGAAATCACCGTAGGAGAAGATCTGGACTTATTTGAAGGAGACATATTAACATTTGCCGACACTGTATTCATGTTGATTAGAGATGAAATTGTATTAAGTATAGATTTAAGTTAATCTTAAGTTATCGTGTTTTTCTCTCTTTTCGTGCGCCCAAAATGTTCATACTTCACATGGTTTGAAGAGTTGAATATTTGTTGATAAGTCACGTAATTATCTTCTATTTTGAATAGTTGAATGTTTATTGATAAGTCACGTAATTATCTTCTATTTTATGTTTGTAAAACTGACAAGCATAATTACGTGACCATTCAAGGTCAACTGAACAGCAACCATTAGTATATATAAAGCATATTTTGTAATGTTTCAATCAGTTGTAAAATAAACCTCAAACACAACTCAACTCAAATGTTTTTAATACAGAACATTTTTTGGTCCTTCGACTGTGAGTTTAGAACCGACCGATTGTCAGTCTAAAATCACTACCAAACAATAAAAAGACTTGAATTCTGAATACAAATTCACTCGATTCAAGCAAATAAAAAGACTTGAATTTTGAATCTGAAATTCATTATATTCAAGCAAATA
>NW_022602395.1:0-4466 GCF_009176505.1 Sitodiplosis mosellana | reverse complement strand
ATGTCTAACATTTCAATTTTACCATTTTTGGTAATGAATGTATTGTACAGACGTGTGCAAGGTCAAAAATTCTAGGGGGGGTAAAATGATTTTGCCAGGGGGGGAGGGGTTTGCAAATTTATAAATGGGTGTGAAAAAAATGAAGACCTAAAAAAAAAGGCCCTCACTTCTGAAAATCGATTCTATCTAGTGTTAAATTTTCCAAATCGCTTGGGGGTCCACATTTTGGAATCCTAGAGGGGGGGGGGGGGAAAAACCCCAACACCCCCCCCCCCCCCCCTTGCACACGTGTGCTATTGTAGCATTGAATTTAAGAATTGTGTATAAAAGCTTTTTGATAAGAAACCATATCAATTCAATTCAGCATGAGAATCAATAAAGAACATAGTTCAACTTGTGTTTTGAAGTAACTCATTCTTTCAATGTCCATAGGAGACATTAACTGGGGGCTCAACAGGGAAATCACTAGTCGATGATTTTTTTTTACAAGTACATAAGTATACTGCTAAATTCTGAGAGTGATTTTCTGAACCACAAGTCGGTATTTTTGAAATAAAAAATCAACGCATGAAAACGGTATTGCAACCAACAATCAACGTAAAACGAAGACGGAACTTTAACGAGTCAACGCTGGGAAAAAATCGGTATTTTTTGAAATAAAAATCAACGTAAAAAATCGGTATTTTAATAAAATCAACGTAAACAAAAATCGGAATTACGAAAGTATTCAACGTTGCAAAAAGTGAAATAACACTATAAAATAAAACAAAAAATACAAACACGATGTGGCAGCACCACACGGTTTAAAAATAAAAAAGACTGTTCGAATCACTGGCAAAATCAAATTAGTCAAACAAATAAAAAGATCGATCGAATCACTGTAAAATTCAAATTAACGAGATCAAAGAAAAATTAAAATCAATTAAATAAAATAAACACGATTTCGCAAAATAAAAATAGCAAAAACAAAAATGGAGAATTATGAAAAACTTAGCTTTGCATTTAAAGAAATGCTGAAAAGAACAAAAATTATGAGGGATCGATTAAAACACCTCAGAAAAACAATGGATAAATATATCAGTGAATTATTTATAAAAAATGAACAATATTACGAAATGCAATTAGAATATCATGGCATTAGTGCAAGTATTGGATATTTGAACATTGAACTAAAAAGAACAATAATTATTTTGAAAATTTGTTTGTTTAATCAAAAAGTTGAAAAAAGCGTTTCAATAAATGAAATAACTTCGATTGGCTCAGTCGATGAAAACAATGATTTTGTTTTGAATAAAAACAAAGAAGAATCAACATCAAATTCTGAATACAGAACTTTGGAAAAACAAACAAATTTAGAGCGAAGGCGAATACACAATTCATCACTCCAATGTTTACCTTCATCTAAAATAATGAGAACATCGACTGTTGATTCAATCAACAACACCACAACCGAAACGGAATTTACAAACCAAGAGTCATCGGTAATTTTTAGAAAATTATTAACAATGGGATTTGAAGAGAATTTCGTGGGAGCCGTCTACATACAAACCTTTTTTTTGTATTTTGCTGAATTATTGTAAAATACCGGAATTGAAGAAAATCAAGTGCAAAATTAAGGGGCAATTGTAAATAGCATTGATACACGCCGAACAATAAAAAAACGACCTCAAAAGGCACTCTTCATCACAGGTTTGAATTCTACCAAACCGCTCTAGTAATTAAAAAATAGATTTCGAAATTGAATAAATAAGCAAAAACATCGGATGAAAATCATTTTCGAATAGAATAAAAATTTATACATTAAGTTGCACTCTACACAACACAACAATTAATTTTCTTTCTGAATTAGTATAAATTGTCAGAGTCAGAAAGAGTTAAATGTAAAATGAAAAATACACAATTATATTTTGGGCTTGATTTGTTGATGTGAAATTAATTTACATTTATTTTCCAAATTAGAATTTGAAAATGGATATAAATCATAGTTGATTTCTAATCAAAGTCTCCCAAAGTAAATAAATCCATCTGTAATATTCAATCGTATTTTTCCTGTTCGAATTTAGCCGTTTACATCGAACATCACATTCAAAATAAAAATCATAAAATGAAGTTAAATTTTTATCAACGATTTCTTTAAATTTCATTGATTTGAAAATACATTTATTGTATTATCTGTATTTCAATACGTCTCATAAAGTGGATCGGTGCGTCTCACAAAGTAGATCGACTACCTTAAATCGTTTGATTCAAAAAAAGGTTCGCAGTAATGAAATTTTCAACCGAAAATTCAAAAATTCTATAAAACAAATAATGTCAATCGATGACATATTGGGACCGTACCATGGGTATGATAAAATGTTATATTTTGGTTAAAATATAATTTCATTAATAAAATAGCCACGAATTAGTTTCATTCCATAAAATCACATAAAATAATCGAAGACGATTCGTTTTTAGAAAAAATTGAACAGAGTTTCAATATTAATAATTTCATTATCAAGTTAATAATACGAATTCTGACTGAATTCTGAATTCTGACTGAATTCTGAATTCTGACTGAATTCTGAATTCTGAAAAGTTTGAAGTCCATTTGTGAACCGGAGTTAATTGTTACATGCACAAAGTTAAAAACAAACCATGTCTTGTATCTAACTTAAACAATGAATTTCTCTGAATAACAATCCAAATTGAAATACCAATGCTTCACATGCCCAGTACACTAGTTATATTCAGAAATTTTTATTTTTTTAATTTTTATTTACAATTATAGTCAATCGGGGACGATTGATTCTCTTCAAGGAGGAGAGATTCTCTTCGGTTTATTCCATTATCATGTCTCTATATCTACACAATGCACAAAACATAAAATATATTAAATTCACATTGCATAAAAAATCAACATAATACACAAATATAAATATATACCCTATTCAATCACCTAATGATTCAAAATATTCAAAATATCTAATCCAACTACATAAATGCACTTTCATACACATTCGAACAAATTTGAATAAATTTGAACAATCAAATCAATTACAAAAAGCGAGACAAAGATTAAAAAACAACTTAGGATGAGAATTCCGCCTAAACTACTACTTTTACCGATCAAAATGAAAAACCGATAAATTAGAATTCTTAATCAAATTGCTCTTTTATGTCATTAACAAATTCAAATTCAATAGCTTTGATTTTTGATATAACAAGAAAGGGACACAACAAAAAATGACAAGAAGAATCGAAAAGAAAAATTATACGAAAAGAAAAAAGGGTAACTACAACTGATTCTACGTACTATAGTACAGAACTTTCAAAGTCAAAACAAGAGTAAAACCAAAATATTTATCGTAAAAAGTAAAAAATTCATTAAACAAAATTGGAAATATTTAGTTATCGGAGCAATAATCATATTTCATCAAGTTTTCAACAAAAACCTGAGTTAAAATACTACAAACTCCAACCAATTAATTGTGAATACGAATACACATGGAGATTCTACCACTAAAGTGTTACAGCAACATCTGAATTACCGTATGATTCAACTAAACCAACATTTGACCCAAGTATATCATCAACTGAGAATTGTTGGAACAACACTTACTAAAGATCCAACAACTACAACAACCGGTATGGGAACAACATCAACCCATGATATGAGAACAGAATCAACAAACGACATGGGAACAACAACAGATGCAATCTGGAACCCGGTATTTCGAATGAAGCAAAGCAAGTAAATCAGGAAAAGAATTAAATAAAAAGAAAGAATTTCAACTCCATTCCAATTAAACGATTTCAAAATATTTTGATTACGTATCCATTGACACAATTGTAAAACTTCTTTGGTTTAACTAACAACAAATAAATTCATGGAGTCATTTTCGTAACCAAAATGGTCAAATGCAAACAACAATACGTCGCGTTTCAATCGGATAAAAATGATATCGTTGATGAAATTGCAGTAGTAATCATAAATGTGGTATGGTCGATTTGAATACTGTTATTTGGATTATAAAACAGTATAACGAAAATTTGATATGAAAAAAGTATTACAACAATTAGTAGTAAATTGACATAATTTTTTTGTAAACTCTTGTTGCTACTTAGACTGATGGAACATTAAGAGAACAAAATTGAATTTTTCTAAATTTCAAAATTTACCACATTCAATTAGATTTAAAATTTATTTCGAATGATGAAAAGTTTTTTAAAAATTATAATTAACAAAAAAATACCTTTTTTAAAAATACAAACACATAACGAAAAAGTAAATTGAAACCGAATTTAAATCAAATTTTTCGACCAAATTTTAAATAAGAAAAGTATGAAATTGTCCTATTCAATACCATCATATGGAACAACCGGGGACGGTCGTTTTAAAGTGTGAGGAGAGTTAATATCGATAGTGATAACGATATAATATTTATAATTAAATTCAATATTTTCAATGTTAATCAATAAGTATT
>NW_022602394.1:0-2702 GCF_009176505.1 Sitodiplosis mosellana | reverse complement strand
TGAAAATGGTGTAGTTAATAGATAAAACCTTTTCTTTGTCAGGTGATAAAGGGAAAAGAGAAAATTTAAGATTTTTTCGGACAAAAATTCCAGTTTTTACGAACAAATTTAGATTTTCATGAGAAAAAATGATTTGTAAACGGCAGACATCAAGCAGAGAAATAGGCTTAAAAGAGTATATACAACCAAAAATTCCAATTTTTATCCAAAAATTGATTTTTTTCATGAACATTTGAAAAATTCTGAATATTTTTTTCTAAATTCCCCTTTCTTATTCCAGACATGTGCCCGAGTGATGTTAAAAGACGTCGACAAGTAAGTGTACGGCCGTCGTTTGCTAAGTCAGAATTTGTCATACTTGGCGAAAAAGTCGATAACCTCACAAATTCTGGGCAAAGCAAAGAAACACACGAAATGTCCACATTGCGGTGCAATTAATGGGCCGGTCAAAAAAGGGCCTGGTTTGATGAAGATATTGTATGAGCCATTTCGCGGAAAGAAAACCACAGATCCTATCATGCAAGAGCAGCTCAACGAGCTTCAAGAGGCGACCGTGAGAAATCGAGAGTTGGCAGCAATGATTGGACCAGCTGCCCTGATTTGTGAATTGAATCCATTGCAAGTGTTGGATTTATTCAAACGAATCCCAAAATCCGATGTGCCACTGCTTGGAATGACTTCTGCCGATGCAAATCCAGCCAATTTGATCGTAACGCGCGTCTTTGTGTCACCAGTTTGTATTCGGCCAAGCGTCGTATCGGAAATCAAAGCCGGAACAACGGAAGATGACTTGACGATGAAGCAGAGCGAAATTTTACTCATCAATGACGTTATCAATAAGCACATGACCAGCGGTCATAAAATCGAACAAGTCCAAGAGGATTGGGACTTTTTGCAATTGCATGTTTCGTTGTATTTCAACAGCGAGGTGTCGGGCATTCCGATGACGATGTTGGTGAGTTGAACAAATTGGTGAAAAATTGCTCTAATTTGTTTTCCGTGATTTTCATTCATTAAACCCATTTCTTCCAGCCCAAAAAATCATCGCGTGGCATAGTGCAGCGGTTGAAAGGCAAACAGGGTCGTTTCCGTGGTAATTTATCTGGCAAGCGTGTCGATTTCTCTGGTCGTACTGTAATCTCGCCGGATCCAAATCTTATGATCCATCAAGTGGGTGTGCCCGAGCGAGTGGCTAGAATTCTTCTTTTTCTTGACTAAATTTGCATTCCCATTTATTCTGAGGTAAAGTATGATTCATGCTCTTGTAAATTATTCATATGTTTCCCGATTTTTATTGAAGTGAAAAAAAATATTTCTTCTTCTATTCATCTTTTCTCTCATTCAAATTGAATGTCTGCTGCTTTATATTGAAACCATGGGAAGAATAATGTGTAAAAAAATCAAAAAAACAAAATAACTTTTTGTTGTTTCAGTAATGAGTTACTACATAGGTAAAGCTAAAAAAAAGGAAAGCCTCTTATGTATTTCTATTGAAAGGAATCTAATCGATGGATGGCAAATGATGAGATGGCAGAAGATGAGACAAACAATTTCGATTCCTAATTATTTCATCCTACACCTGTTATAAATCTGCTAATCATTAAATGATCGCCATTCAAAAATTCCAAGAAATTTGGTAATAGAGCTATGAGATGTTTGTTGCTCAAAGTATCACTATCATAAGCTTTGGCTGACTGTCTATGTCTGCTTCTAAAAGTAAAAAAAATCCGACAAAATTATGACCAATTGGGTTATTCGGTTTCAAGGTATGTTCCATCGTTTTCAACATTTCCAGAGTTTAAAAATTTGAAGGAAAATCAAATAAAAACGGTATTTCTATTCGCTGAGCCAAATGAACAATGTTGAAGTTTTAATTCTTTTAATTGAGTTTAGAAAATATAACAAATCTTTTCAGAAATCGAATATTCGTTCCACAAAATGTGTTGATTTACTGAAAAAAGACACTACAAAAGTGTGAACATTGTAACATTTGAAAATAAATCTTGTTTCTCCAACCATTCAATAGATTGGACGAACTCACTCGTCACACGCATTGAAAAGTATTGTGATCGCATTCATTTCTGGAGCTGTCAAACCGTTTGCATGATTTCATCATATCAAAATCGTATTGCATAAACGAAATTTGCTAATTTACATTTTGCGTTCCGCCATTTTCGTAAACAACAATTTTCTCAAACTTTATTCAAAAGCAACGATAAATTCTACCGATAATTTCAACTCATTGGCATTTTAATCGCAATCCGATGTGATTTGGAATAATTTAATGAAAACAAAATTGAAACTATAAGTAATCTTCAATTGTGTGATTTCATAGGAGATTGCTATCGATTGAACTTTAATTGAACGTAAGTAAAACGCCATTTTTTCAGCGCATTAACTGAGACCAAAAAAACGATAATTAGAAACAGGTAATTTCTATTGCGATAACGAAAAAAACATGATAAATCAACAGAAATTGTGACAATAAAAAAAATTCGAATTTTCAATGGTGTTTGTTTGTTTGGTTTTCTTCCATTTGCTCAGTGCAGCACAACAGTTTGACAGGTGCTATTGCAGAACGTGAACAAAAGTCCCGAAACCGATTAGCGAACACTGGCATTCCTATTCCAAATCGCTTCGCAATGGCACAAGCATCAGCTTCGATCGTTTACAAGAATGTGTTGCCGTGGCGCGGCTGCGAG
>NW_022602393.1:0-1729 GCF_009176505.1 Sitodiplosis mosellana | reverse complement strand
GAGGCGTTCAAGGAGTTTTTGCAATTCTTCTACCTTGGAACGGTAAAATTGACGGCGGACAATGCGGCTGGTGTTTGGAACCTGGGTAAACAATACATGGTCGACGATTGTAGCATGGCTAGTTCGAATTTCTCTGAGCAAACACTTACATTGGACAACATGTGCTGGGGATATGAACTGGCCATTCTCTTCGAACAAGATCGTTTGATGAAGTTCTGTGAACAGAAAATCAGCGAGAACCCGAAAGAAATATTCAAGTCGAATGGCTTTCTGACATGTGGATCAAATGTCTTGGCTCGCATCCTACAGTTGGAATCACTGAACTGTGATGAATCGGTGGTGTTCGATGGATGTGTGGCATGGGCTAAAGCTGCCTGCATTCAGAAGGGATTGGACGAAACGAATATGCAGAATCTACGCAATCAGTTGGGTGACCTGTTCTACGAGATCCGTTTTGGCGATATGACGGCCGAAAAATTCTTCATGCGTTATCGTGCATATGAAAAAATGTTTTCAACAGAGGAGTGCAAAGATATCTTCGGAATGATCGCATCAATGGATTATCAACCACCGAAATTCAATCGGAATGCACGCATGGCGGTCCTAAAGCTGAACAAAAACACTGATCAGCTCATTTGTGATCGAATTGACCCAACTTGCTTGGACCACAAAATATATCCTTTTCAAAATTCGCGAGATGATACTGTTTTTTCATCCAATTGTGCACTACTTCTGAAAGCAATTCAATGTAATGAACTGTTTCATTCCGAATTTGAATGTAATAAATCTACATCAAATGCAGCACATTCTACAAATACCATACCAGCTGAAATGAATGTGATCGAACTTTCAAATGAACGTTGTAATGGGGAAAGGAATGGAAGGTACATTGGAAACAACAATAAGATAATTTATGATGCACAAGTGATTCTTCATTCATCGCATGGAACCATTGTCCACCTTTCAACACCAATCGTCATTCGACCAGATCTGAAGTATAATATTACTTTTAAATTTAATTTTGATGGCTGCTACACTTTGATGACCATGAAGCCCAAGGTACAAATGGAACAAGGCGTTGAAATTGAATTCCACAAGATGAATGCATGGTATCATTTAAGTCAAGGAAATTCAATTCGTTCAAATAGAATCCGTACAACTGTTGATCAAGGACTAGTCAAACAATTGATCTTCGTGAAATCTGAAGAATAAAGCTTCCATTTTTTTAATATTCGCCTCATGCATACATAAAAATCGAAATCATAACATCGATAATTCAACATTGGAATTTGTCTCATTTTTTTCCAAAATAGAAAACGAAACTACCATTGACATGTTAACAAATTTCAAGACACAAATACATAAAATAAACAAAAACACAATCTTTCCTTTTTGTCATAAATATATTTAAAGCAACAATAAATTCCATATTTTCAAAGCGACTATTCATTTATTAGAACAAAATTCAGTGAATTTACTCAAGGAATTTAAATTCCCAATCAAATACCTACAAATTACGCTTTTTCTCTTGCACTGACTGTCGAGACAAATGTTGTTCTGCCAAAAATGTTCAACGAACAGTTCACTTTCGTTTCATATTCACACCTGACTAAGAAAATGTTTGTTTATTAACCACATCATTTACATTTTTGGTCACTTCAATTTCATCTGAAATTGAAATGTGAAAATGGTGTAGTTAATAGATAAAACCTTTTCTTTGTCAGGTGAT
>NW_022602392.1:0-3417 GCF_009176505.1 Sitodiplosis mosellana | reverse complement strand
TGAAAATGGTGTAGTTAATAGATAAAACCTTTTCTTTGTCAGGTGATTAAGGGAAAAGAGAAAATTTAAGATTTTTTCGGACAAAAATTCCAGTTTTTACGAACAAATTTGGATTTTCATGAGAAAAAATGATTTGTGAACGGCAGACATCAAGTAGAGAAATAGGCTTAAAAGAGTATATACAACCAAAAATTCCAAGAAATGAATTAAGTGGTCATTCTTTCTTTTTGGTTCATTTTCAGGTCAACTTATCTATACAAATTCCAAAGAAAAGGGAAAAAAACAGAGAAAACAAGTTTCGTGAAGACAAATTGAAATAAACTCATTTCATTTTTATTTCTTTTCAAATTTAGGTGACGATCTCTAGTTTGGACGATGCATTTCAGAGACATTTTCACACTTTGCATTATTATTGCTTTGGCGACAGCTGAAACTGGTGAGAATTATTTCATAAACAAACTGAATTTAAAAGACCGAAAAACTGCAGAATCTTTCCGACCTCTGCTTTTGAGGAAGCAAAGAAAAAAATTAATGCACCAAGATTTTCTCAATCTGTTGAACACATGGAACTAGAGTGAAAATGTAAAAAATCAAATTCTTGATTCATTCCAAAAACCACAGGTCCAACCCATGACAAAGTAATCGTATGCTATGCAACCAATGAAACAAGTTCGAATGGAACTCAATTTCCAATTGAGGATGTAGATTTAAATCTGTGCACGCATCTCATTTATGCAGACAATCTGGATGTTACAACATACACAACGGGTAAAATAGCCTTTTTAAATCGTTTATCGTTATGTTGTGCAGAATCTGTACACATTATTGTGCAAAAAAGTATTCAAGTGAACTGAAAATTGAGTATCAATCAATTTGAATTGATTAAGAACGATTATATTTTTAAAACAAACATTGTATTCCTAATCCTATTGGAATTGCAGTGAATACAGTTTCAATTTTCAATTTATTCATACTTTTATGCACCAAATTGTTAAAAACCTTGAACTAATGTATGTATTTGTATTATTCTCCATGAATAGGACCATGGCGAGACTCACTCGAAACCTCCAACTATGAGCGGTTCACCAACTTACGGGAATCTTATCCACATTTAAAGGTAAAATTACGAAAATTCATTGAATGAAAATCAAAAAATTTACATCAAACGAAGAATTTTGACAAAAAATGTTGTTGGTTCGTACTTATTCCAGATTTCATTGGCCATTAAGCATTTCTTGGTCGATTACTTGCGAATTGCAACGGATCCAGCAAGTTATTGGGACTTTGCCAAAGATGCATCAGACTATCTGTTGCAGCATAAATTCGATGGATTGGATTTAATGTGGGAGTTCTCGGACATAAGGTTCGTTTGAAATCTTCAATTTTTGGTTGAATTGAATATTTTTCGATTATAAATGTCATGTTTTCATTTGAATTGGATCAATTCATCATTTGAATCCTTTAAAAATTCTTCATTCGAATGAAAATGTTTCGCTTCATTGATTTTTGTCATCGAACGCTGGATTTTGAGCTATTTTTCAAAGCAATAGAAACAGCTTTCAGGAAACATTCTTCTCAAAATTAATCGAAATTTTCAAACTCCATCTAATTTGATTGACCTTATCTCTCTCACTCAACAGCGACACTAACTTGCAACCGAATCAATCGTTCGGTGACTATGCCAATCCCAATTTGCGCTTCGACAAAGAACAAATCCACAGTTTTGTGAAGCGCTTGAAAAAAACGTTCAAATTGCACGGTCTATCGGTGACATCAACATTTGTTGCGACAACGGAAAATATAGCCGAAGTGCTTGACATTCCGGCAATATCTCGCCACTTGGACTACGTGCATTTTGTGCAAAAGTACAATTTCAATTGGAAGCCACAAGAGGATATCATCAACTATGCGATAAAAGAGCGTTCAATCAACAGCACCGAACAAATGATCAATTCGCTTCTCGAACGAGGTGTTGCTGCGAATAAGCTTGTGATGGGAGTTCAATTCTCGGGCCTTTTGTTTCGATCGATACAAGGACTTGGCCGTTTCAGTGCGACGACATTCAGACGTCAGCTGGGCTACAATGAAGTCTGTGATGCATTGTCAAAATTGAGTGGATGGCAAAAAATCTACGATCCAAAATCAGGTCTGGCCATTGCAAAACGAATGGAACCCTCCTCTGGCGCTCATTTGCCACGACTTTCCACAATTGTCTTCGAAAGTGGTCGTTCAATTGTGCGCAAAATTCAGTTTGCTGTGAGCCAGAAATTGGCTGGCGCTATGGTCTTTCCAATTGATATGGACGATTTTATTGGACTTTGCTCAGTTGACAAAGACACATACGCAGACTTCAAACCACCACAAGGTGTCAATTTGAACATTGACACAAATGAAAACCGAAAATTCCCACTCCTCAGAACAGTTAACGAAGCCATTCTCACACAATTGGAGGAAAATGACCATTCAGTCGTTGATAGAATTGAACCAAATACTCCACAAGGCGAAAATGTTCAAGTAGCTTCGAGATTTGCTCAGATTCCAACGTTTATGCGCCGCAGAGCAAATGTTCCGAATAAAGTTCGAATCTTCAAAATTCGCCGTCCGATCGCAACTGTGAATATTCCCGCTTATGACTATAATTACGATGATTTGAACCTAGAAATACTCGATGCACTACTTTAAGCCACTGATTTTAGTTTAGTTCATTTATTTATTTTGAAGAAATTTTTACGTATTGTGAAGCGCTTCCGATTTTGTGAATAAATTTCACGTTTTTCTGATAAGTTTTTTTTTAATTCACGTTTTTAATTAATTTGTTGATTCAATATTTGATTAAAGTAAAAATAAAATGCTTAACCCAAATGTCTTCTGATGAAATGAACTTTCACTATGAAAAGACACACTTGGAATGAACAAAACCACTTGATGTGAAATTGCGCGAGAAAATATCACGAAGTTTCTGTGATAAAAGCAGCAATTGTTCGCAACTGTCAATTGGATAGAGTTATTTTAAGCTTATCTCACTTTTATCGCTTTTCGTATGGAGTTCATGAGCAACAAGTGTCCAGCGAATACTGTTGACTCGTCATAAGAGCAAAAAAATCAAAAGATAAAATAGCATAATGAATACAAACAAAAAACATTTCAACCCAAAGCCAATGACTTCGTTGAACATTCGTTTCATTCTCTGATATGATATAGTCAATTTCATGAGAATGAATTCATTCAAAAGTGTTCTTTTTCTACATTGATCAATGTATTTTGCTTTTTATGATTAAATATTTTAATAGTTAATAACTATTAGTTAATAAATAATGGCAAAATAATAAAACAACGAAAATAAATGAAAAAAAAAGTTGGATGAATGAATTAAAAAAAAAATGCAACTGCCCTAGGTGAGCCTCGATCTCACGACAT
>NW_022602391.1:0-1640 GCF_009176505.1 Sitodiplosis mosellana | reverse complement strand
AAAAAAAAAATGCAACTGCCCTAGGTGAGCCTCGATCTCACGACATCGGCATTTCTTTCGAATACTGTCTTATAAGTACCGCGCGCTAACCAACTGCGCCACTAGGGCCATGTAAATCGATTTGCGAGAGTTCTTCCAGCTGCGTGCGCTCGTAATTAGTTGCTAACAACCCCGCTGTATGAACCGGGCGAATGCACACAATAGAGTAAGAATGAACACACAAAGCAAACGCTTGAATTGATAATAAGTTGCGACAAGTGATATTGTTCAATGTACAATGTACGTATTATCTCAAGTGACGTTTCATTTTGTTAGATGATTCATTCGACTGAAGAGAAATCCCTTGTAAATATTGTTTCATCAACAATTAGAAATTGTTCACAATAATCAGAAGCAAAAACTTAACTAAATATGCATTCCGATTTATTTTGAGGTAAAGTATGATTCATGCTCTTTTAAATTATTCAAATGTTTTCCGATTTTTATTGGAGTGAAAAAAAAAATATTTCTTTTTCTATTCATCTTTTCTCTCATTCAAATTGAATATCTGCTGCTTTAAAATGAAACCATGAGAAGAATAATGTGTAAAAAATCAAATAACAAAATAACTTTTTGTTGTTCCATAGAAATTTTTATTTTTTTTATTTTTATTGATTTATAATGGTGTTGAAAACAGGAAAAATCCCAACAACATTCTTCACCTGAATCACAGTAATGAGTTACTACATAGGTAAAGCTAAAAAAAAGGAAAGCCTCTTATGTATTTCTATTGAAAGGAATCTAATCGATAGATGGCAAATGATGAGATGGCAGAAGATGAGACAAACATTGTCGATTCCTAATTATTTCATCCTACACCTGTTATAAATCTGCTGATCATTAAATGATCACCATTCAAAAATTCCAAGAAACTTGGTAATAGAGCTATGAGATGTTTGTTGCTCAAAGTATCATTATCATAAGCTTTGGCTGACTGTCTATGTCTGCATCGATCTAATTACCTGGGATTAACAGATTACCACCCTTCAAGGAATTTCAATTTCCTTGACTTTTAACAGATGATCATGTTGGGTTGCTCGGTCATGATGTACGGTACAGGAATATAGAAGACAGAATACCGAACACTGGATTCAGTTGAGTTTTGGCAGTCGAAGTTACAACTTGTTTTTTTTTTCTGAACGAAAATAAGTGCTGAATTTCAGAACGATACAGAAGTGCTTAGTGTTCGAAATTTACTCATAGTTTGTTTTGAATAACGTACAAAATCAGAGGTAATTATTGAAGAAAGAAACATTGGTAAACTCTGCTTTCTATTCGAAAAAGGTTGATATTTTGTTTTAACGACAATTTTTCTGAATTAAATTCTGATATAAATAGGTTCTATGATTATTATCTACGGTTCATTCAAATCAGAGACCTCCATGTCAAAAAATTCTCTCTCATATTTTATTTGGGAATTGATCACTGAATTGATCTGCATATAAAACTAATTAAAAATAATAAACATAACCAATTTTGGAGGGATTTAGCGACGATTTCCATTTTTATCTATTTTCAAAAGCAAACAATCCTAAAGAGTTTGAGTACTTATCAATTTTCATTTCTTCATTGAATTGCAAGGTAGAACGAAATTTCCAGTG
>NW_022602390.1:0-4336 GCF_009176505.1 Sitodiplosis mosellana | reverse complement strand
TTCCTTGATTCGCTTGATTTGGCCGACGGCTATAATTTAATTGTGTGAGAAATGATTATATGGACGCGGCCGAAGCACACGTTCATAAACAAATCCGCGTCTGAAAGCAATGGCTATTGCGCGCAGAGATTGCAGAGAGAAGAAAAAATGGATTGTGATTTAGACTAGAATCTAGTTGCACTGGATGTGCGCCGCTATGTGTGTGTGTGTGTGTGTGATTTTTATTTTGCCATGATAACCAACAACTTGAAATAGTTAATTCGTGTGTTTGTATGTGCTTCAGCTCTTTGGAGCTGGAGAGAGAGAGAGAGAGAGAGAAGCACATACGGTACTCATCGCTCATTTGCCTTTAATAAATAATAGTCATTTTTCATGCATCATTATGATTACACAACCATTTAACGTAATCAGAAGAGGCCCTGTGCTTACAAAGGTCCGTGTGGTTGGTATACGTACGAATTTGTGTGTATGTGTGTTTATAGCCGCGCTAAGTATTAGCAAAAAGATCTACAATCAAGGGGTATCATGGTCTAGAATTAAATGTTAATGGATTGCATTTGATATGATCGTAACGACCCATAATAACAGTCTCGATTCGTACTGGGCACAAGTTCGCGCACTGCACATTTATCATGCAATAGTTTGTGCTGTGCTGCAATAGAAAGCATCTTAGCATGGTGGATGGCATCACAAAGAGAGAAACTGTGTGAATTGAACAATGACCTATTTGGGCTAAAGGAGGAGGAGGAAGAGGAGAAGAAGGATGATGATGATGAAAACAACCAAAATACCGTATACTGGAATACTAATAAATTCAAAATGTAACGGTTCGCAAGCACAAAGAACTGGACAGCCGAGCTTTCACTTTTCAACAGCTCCGATCGATCTTGATAAGTTGTTGATGCGCGCGCATTTTTCATTTTTTTTCTGTTGGTTGCCAACGGGCACGATATTACGATTGGGATGGAAAAATGAATGGCCACTTTTTCAGGTGATAAATAAATAGTGAGATAATGGTGATGCGACGCTCTCGGTTGGTGCAATTTGACGAAAGTAATTTGGGCTAACAATTTCTCCCTTTAGCACCTAGTCTAACACTTTCCCATGGACATTTGCATTTGCGCATTCGAAAATTATATTACGAATAGGCTTGGCCAACGCTTTTTTTGTTTTCATCCGTACATTCAAAACAAAAACAGTTCTAAAAATGAATGCTCACTTTTGCGTGTGAAACAACTACAGGCAAAATCGATTTAATTATGATGGACTTATAAGTCTCAATCTGTTTCTGATAAATAAAAAAAGACGAGAAAAAAAAAACAACGACAGCAACACAACGAGCCGTCATAACTTTTCTGTGCGAATGAAGAGCAGTGCAGCGAGCGATGGCTGCATCGCAATCGCGAAATGGAATAAAAATAAATCATGGCAAGTTGTATTTGCGTGAGAGATGAGTGGAAGTGCATATTAGCTCATATTGCATTCGATCGGTGTACTGAACATTGGTTAAGCAGCATACGGCATTCCAACACAAAACCATATTTCACAAAATAATTGAAACGCAATTGCAACGAGATGCGGTTCTGGTGCTTTCTCTCTCTGTCTCTCTCTTCAAATTCCGGTTGTCGAGACAGAAATTCCTTTATTTGCTCTTAAGTAAAAGAGCACATTTCGAATGATGGATGAAATTACGCATCATAAGCGCGCATCGCACAAATATTCGTTGGCTCGCTCGCACTCACCAATGAAATGTGAATCGGTAAATTGTTACTCACAACGACATTACAGCGCGTATTAAATGGAATCCGTTTACAATCTCCAATTTTGAGATGCAATACATTCCATTTATTTTTGCTCAGCTCCGTTATCTCTCGTCATCGATCGATATGATTTGCGGTTTACCGTTTTTCTGCTCTTTTCTTTCATTTTCAGAAAGAAAAAAAATATTTTGCTGTCTTGCTTTTGGACTTTTTCTTCAAGTGTCTTTACATTGCCAATGTTCGTTAATTGTCGATTATTTTGGTTCGAACAATTTCACCATCAAAATGAAAAAGTGGCGAGTTTTTTTTCATTCTGGGTCGTTCGGAACAAGGATCGACGATTTATGCGGTACGAGAATTTTCGATGGAATGAAGTTGGAAGAATTTTTGAATTCGAAATGTCCATTTTGCGTGATTGAAATATGAAATTTTTGATCGATATTAATCGATAATGCCATTTTTTCCCCCAACCACTTCAAAAGAATCCATAACAAAATTCCGTCAAATTTTCAGCTAAAATAATTTTTTCGGCTTATTTCAATTTACATAGAAGGCGTCTTTTCTGCCAGCCTAGTGCCGCACCATTAAATCAAAATTAATCATCATTTGTGGAATTGCTTTTTACGTTGATTAATTGGACGGCAATCATTTATTTCAATAAGTTCGGTCGTTCGGTGTCTCACGTCTCCCTGCACCATTGTACAATATGCGATCCTAGCAAATCATTTTTCATCCGGTAATTTGTATGAATGCACGCGCCTCAGTCGTTCCAACTAATTCCCGAGATAAAAAAAAGCGAAAACACTTTAGCGCATTATTCAATTTCGACAGACATTGTTCGTCTTTGAATATTCACCGCCATGGATGCATAATGCCATATTCCAGACGATTTTTCGAAAATGTGCCGACTATTTTTTCTGCACTTTTTCCTTCGGCTTTATTCTTCATTCTTCTCGTTTTGATCTAAATCCAAATGGTAACAAATAGTTTAACCGTAGATTATGTGATTAATAGCATTTCATTTGTTATCGTCTCGACGATGTATTGACTTAATATATTAAATCGGCTTTGTGCACTCTAATTGAATAGCATCACAATTGAAGCAAACCAATCGACATATACATATACCAACGCAATGGATTTAGTGTTCAATCGAGAAATAAAAATAAAACAAGAAACGTTGATTAAATGAGCATTTAAACGTTTTCCGATTAAAAAGAATGCATTTTTGAAATGTATGACAGTTATTCGAAAAGGTATTTTCTAAATGGTTTTTTTTTCACTCTTTCATAATAATCTACGTTATTATCTAATTAACGAGCATTTAAGTACGTCTCACTCCAATCAAAATGGTATCGTCTCTCTCTTTCTCTCTTTCTCGCGGTTGCCCGTCAAATTGTCGACGATTTTGAATACCTAAAATGCGTTTGCTTCGCTCTGGTTTTCTCTTTTCTGTTTCAATTCTGAAGGACGGAAATATAATGAGGTGTCTCCCTGTCGATTTGTTACACCCATTAAAATGCCTCTGGCACATCAATCAGTTATTTGTGTGCACGCTTCCATCCATTCCATTTTCATATCTTTTTGTAATCCTTTGGTCCACTGGTCGTATGTCTGTCGCTCGCTCATTCTCTATCAAAAGATCAGTGAGCGCATTTTGTATTGCGTAGTCAGAACTTGTTCCACCAACATTGTGACTGATCAAATACCGTAGACAGTGGCAAACCAAAGAAAAATAACTACTAATCAAATGACTCAACGAATGCAATTCGAGACAACGTAAAAGAAAAAAAACAACAGAGAATCAAATTCAAATTTCAAACGATACATTTCAATCTAGTTTTGATTCGATTCGATTTCATCGTTTTTTTTTCTTTGTTTTCGGCGTGCGTTCGACAGTGACTGCTGCTACTGCAGCTACACACATAATTTGTGCATTCAAACGAATCAACTTTGAATACACATTGTGTAACAGTTTGCTGTAAATAATAATAATGAAATAAGACGAAAAGAAAACAGCAAAATAAACGGCATTCCAATGGCTGAGAGGCTTAGAAATTCGATTGGTTGCATTGTAACAATAATCGATATGCAATCGATGTTCAACTTGTTACACAATACCCAATGACAGCTTCTTTGGCTACCTCGTGACAAACGAACGTTCATTAGGAGCCGTTTTTTCATTGAATTCATCCAATTTATACAATGCTAAATTATGTTATGCTTTTCATTTCAGTTGATTTGATGGAGTTTTTCATGGCGCATTTGTCTTTTAATTTGGTACCTCATTAACATACCATTCCAATTTCTTTCATTTGTCTTCACTGATTTTTTCTTCCATCTATTCGTTTGACACAATATCAAGTAACCTTTCTGAGTTTTTGTAGATAAACAATTGGTTACAACAATTATTGTGGAATATTCATCCATTTCGTGGCGCCCAAGGACAGTTTTCTATAACCCAAATGAAACAGCCTTTTGCTTTGAAAATAAACTCACTTTATTTGAACAACATACATAGATTCTTCCAATATTATGGCTGCGAGACAAAAGAAATACATGTGACAATATCGAAT
>NW_022602389.1:0-2832 GCF_009176505.1 Sitodiplosis mosellana | reverse complement strand
TCTCTCGCTTAATTATAACAATAAAATACCTATGTCTATTTTAGACATCCTCCCACCTCGGCAAAGAGCCTTACAAGTGATACGGTATAAACTGTGTTTTATTAGTTCCTCACAAAATGAAATTAGGTAATTGTTAAAATGGATCTAAACATGAGAATCTCTAAGGGAGTTGATGTCGCACAGCAATTTGAAAATGTATAGTGGCTATGCCCGCGCGCCTAACTTAACAGTATGTTTGTTTCTATTACAATGTTTCGTTCATAACTTAATCTAAGCCGACGTTGGCTCTGCTCGTGTTACATTTGTATCTTAACAATGAAAATGAGAGTACAATTCAAACTTAATCTAAATTATTCGTGTTTTTTGTCTGCGCGATGTGCTTGCCAAGCCAGACTGCCGGCGCCTTCTTCCTCGATTGATTTGGCTTCATGTTCATCGGCCTCCGTTGAGTCCGTGTCAACCTCGGTTTCATTTGCCTCTTCATCGGAAGGACGATGTTGTTGACAAAGCAGTGTGTTGTGCCAACGATTTTGATGGTTCAGCCCAGAGCATACCTTGCATGGATGCTTCCGGCAACCGCGCGACTGCTCGCTGTGGCTAGTGGAAAAACAGTTACCGCACAACTTCAGCTCACGCACCCGCTCGATTCGGTTGGGCACATCCAACCAGAGAAAATCCACGCAAAATGTCATAGGATGATCTCCCTTGCAATGGTGACAGCGCACTGATGGGTTTTTTGCCGCTGGGGCCGCGTCTTGATGCCGCACGTCGGCTGAATTGAGTGCTGGCCGCACTGATGCTGTTCGTTGGTGGTCTTGATCGATTGCTGCCAACGCCTTTAGCTCCGCGCTCAGTTGTTCCATCACTAGCCCGTAGGATGGAGCATCTCGCTCTTCATAATCGATTTTCCATTTCTGATACCATGGCAATGGCACCTTCTTCAATACGGTGTGTGCAAGTGCGCTTTCCCACGGCACATTTCCCAAGGTGAAACACTTCGTGTAGATGTTTCCTAGTAGATCTATGGCTTCCTGTACGCTGCCATGATCTTGTGTTACTTGGAGCCATTCCAGCTCATTCAGCTCGGTGGCCAACGCTTTGACTATATCAACCAAGTCTTTGGCGTCCCGCTCACGTGTGTCCCATTTTATTCCGCTCGTTGTGTTGTTTGCATTGCCCGCTGAACGACTAGCACTTCTGTGAAAATGTGTTGGTGTGTATGTATGACGTATGGCCAAGCGACTCGAGTCTGTTTCAATGCTCGATTCCCGTTTGTTTTTGCCTGTGCAAGAATGTTCATGCTCTCCGCGCGTGTTTAATCCCTTTGATTCGGTGTGTGTTTGCGTTTTTTCAGCACTGTTCTCTCGGCTCGTGCGATAAATTTGGTGATTTATTTACTCTGCCATGTTGTTTTAGGATCGATTCTCGCCTTTTGCCGCTCAAACATAAATAACTGTTGTTTATTGTTTTGCACTTCGCTCGCATTTTTTCTCCCCTTTGTTATTTTTTTCGCATTGTTGACGTAGCTTGATTATGCCGATGCTAATCATGTTCTCTGCACAACGCGCTGGTTTGTTGAAATTAAACTCGCACACTACGATGAAATGATGTGATTCCGCACAATTTTTCAATTGATCTGAATTTATTTCGATGCCCCACATAAACATAAACCTTATTATTTATTGTTTTTTCTCGAAATCGAATGCCGAACATTGTTTGCTTTGTTGCTGACCTATTTATTTTGTCACCTTATGCCGATTTTTCGATCTCATTAGCCGCTCTGTAATGTTCCATGCTCGGGTTTTTTTTCCATTCCATTTGTTGTAATGCGATACACAAGCGTTGTGTATGCTGTTTATTGTGTGTCTCAGCCCTTTGGTTTGCTGCGCTTAGCGTGTCTGTGTGAATTCATTGGCTGCGCGATGTGATGATGTGGCTCTGTTTAAACCTAACGGCACATCTTTCTTGAGTTTTTTGCTGCGCTGACAATTTTTCGCACGGCATACCGCTACAATGTATCGAATTTCTTTCTCGCCCAATAAATTTGATTTAAAAACCTCGCATGCTACGACGAAATGACATGATTATTCCGCGCCATTTTTTCTTCGAATTATACTGATTCTGATGCGAATCACTGCACATATTCCCCCGTATTTTTTTTTTTTTTTTTGCAAATTTTTGCTATAAATTTTAATTATTCAGCTCTGTGACGTTATTTGACAAGAAAAATTTCTGCTCAAATTGATTATTTTATGGTCATTTGCCTGCTGCTGTAAGCAGCTCTCTGTGTGTTTTCTCTATCCGCGCAGCGATTTGCCGTCGGCATTCATGTTCGCCCTTCAATTGTCATTGCTTGACTCTGCACGATTTTTACATTCAAAATGATTTTTTCTGTGCACAAATTCATGTTTTTCCCTCCGAATTTTCGTTTTCCGTGTTAATAAATCGATAACGCTCAATTTTGCCAAATGTTTTCAATAAATCTGATCGATTTAATTTGTCTGCGCACTCATTGTTACCGTTTTCGTCGGTTTTTTCCGTTGCTCGCACCTCTCCCGTTTGTCCTCTGTTTGACATTGTCTGCTCTTTAATTTTTGCTCCATAAATTCACGATTTCCGAACTGCTCAACTGCTCAAAAAATTTTCCGCACAAAATTCAACGTTTTTCCTTGTAATTCCGCACAAGTAAATTAATTTACCGCTCAATACCGCTCATTACTTTAGGCAAAAATGTCGTAAAGTCTGCTCAAAACTGCTCTGTGTTCGCATTACAGTCGAAAGACCATGTTCACGGTCAGCTCGGCAGAGCCGAGATTAAAAGACGTGTTCTTC
>NW_022602388.1:0-3592 GCF_009176505.1 Sitodiplosis mosellana | reverse complement strand
GAGTAGACGGGTCACACAATTATAATAATAATGACGATCCGTCTACACTCCTCCAGGCTTTAAAAAAGTTGAATACATTTTTTTTTTCGTTTTTGTTACTTCTAAATTATTTAGTGACCCATCAATTTAGACGCAAATTTGATTTGCTTTAAGGTGTTAATTATTTTTGTCGAAAATGATCAGAATTATACTACTACAAATCTACAATTCATATTAGCCGTGGCCGATGGAAAATAGTCCCATTCATTTTTTTCTATATCTCATTTTCACTCAAAATTACGTCAACTTTTGATCTTATCAAACACATCATTCGCCTTAAATTTAATATTAGGTTCAATTTCAACTCCAATCCACTACTTCCGAACGTGTGTTTCTCAAAAATTGTTCTATTGTAATAATTGTCATATCAATTTTGTTAAAATTTTTCTATGAAAAAGTAATGAAAATTTACATAACTGTCTAATTTTGTTAATACTTGATAATTTTCAATGAATTTTTTTTTTCTAAATATTTAATGTTGGTTTATAAAATGTATCAGCTTATTCTCTGTTTAACTATTACTTTTCAATGATTTCTCTCTTCAATAGCTTGAATGGGTCAAATTCATATTCTTGTGAGTGAGTTTCAAACGATAAAAATTTCTAAATTTTAGTGTATCAGTGTAAGCCAAATTGAAATCAAAATTGTCATATGCGAATTCAGAAATGATGTTGATAATACGTTTGTTGTCTGTAAATATTATAGAATGCTCAAAAAATCAAAAATGATTTAGAATGAATTATTTTTTAATTTGCTGTGCAAAACAATTTTTTGTTTCCCATATAGAGACTGAAAACAAATGTTTTCGTTGGAGTGTTTTGCATTGACCGTCTACGGAGGGTCAAATTGCACTCTAACTATTGCGATGTCCGATTCTTTCTTAATGAATTGTATCCACTGATTTATATTTTCGCTATTCAATCTTACTGATTTGCCAAGCTTAAGATTTTTGATAAACAATTTATCGTTCATTTGGATTCCGTTTTTTGTTGAACCAAGATTCTTTTTCAATTTATCAAGCCAATCACACTTTTTTGACTTCATTGCGATGAATATTAAATCATGCGTTTTTTTGCGTTTTACTTTGTTAAATTTCGCATCATCAACTACGATTGAGGACCCAAATTCGGATTTGGGCGGTGTTGTTGTCTTTGTCTCAAAGCTCCCCTCAAATTTATCCACATGTTTTCTCTTTAAGTTATCGTCGCTGCAATCAGTGTTTTTTTTCCCATCATTGGATAAACGATTAACTTTTTTAGGCAATTTCGGAGTTTTATTATTCAAAATCAGGTTATTCTTGGCGCAATTTTCTTTCGAAGAATTGGATTTTTCTACGATGTCCTTTCTTTTGTTTATTTTATCAGATTTAAATAGGAATTTTATGAATTTCAAACATGAATGACCAATATCATCTTCATTTCGTTTAAATTTATTATTTTTAATGCTTTTTAAATTATTGTGTAGCTGTTGCATTTCATTCGATTTGTGTTCTTCTATGAATGGCTGAAAACTGCTGGAAATTTTATTTTTAGTAACCCCTGGATGCAAACCGGATCTTGTTTTTATCTTTTTAACTCTTTTAATATTTTTAGACTCCCATGAATCGGTTCTTAGTGAATCAGCTGGGATTGACTGATTCACTACTTGGAGTTTCCCGAAAAATGTGCGATTTGATTAGATTGCTCTTGGACAAAATGTATTTCGCTTTGGTCGTTATCGCATACATTGTTTGAATTATTTCGCCAATTTTGACCATTATTTTGGTTTATATCATCTTTTTCCGAATAAATATTGTCATTGTCCGTTTCGTCATCAAAATCATGTGAATTTCGTTTGAAGTTGACGAGTTTTTCCAACGCGTTTGTTAAACGGGCGATGTCCGATTGGTCATTTTTCTTACAGTCGGAGGTTTTATGTCGTCCCACAACTTCGCAGTTTTTGCAATAAAAATCTCTTTTATTGACTTCGAACGACATGTCTGCCTCAATTTCCAAAGCATTTTGGAAAGCTCTGTCAAGGTTGGAAGCGCCCATGTTAATTACGCGTTCCCTGATCTTTTCCTGAGAGATTCCTCTCTGAAAAGATTTGAGAGCCGATTTTTCAATTTCATGTTCTAAATCGGTGGTCATTACGTCGTAGCTCTTGATACGTTCATTTACAAGTTTACGTGTTCTTTTCGCGAATTCTTGGATACTTTCATTCTTCTTTTGTCTCAACGCCTCAATTTTCGATCGTAAAACATCTGGATTCGGCGATAAATATGCGAATCGGCGGCGAAGAGATGCTACTATTTCATTCCAACGAGACCCTATCGTACGTTCAATGGTTGATAGCGCACTGCCGGACGTTTTCCTCAAAATTTCTTCGTAAAATGAATTACTTTGATCTTGATTTTGGATTTTATTATATGCAATAGAGGAAGCAGTAATGAATCTGTCCAAATTTTTCTTAGAATCACCCGAAAATTCAGGAATTTTATCCAATTCCCTTTCGAATTTGCGTTCATTTTTTTCTTCACGGTTGTTCTGCAATAGTTGCAAAATTAATTCATTTGAATCAACATGCGCATATGAACGGTTCTCTTTTGGGAATTCGAGATTGTTTCTTGTATATTTTTTGCAAAACTCGGGCTGTAAATTTGTAGAGAGCTTGTGCTGTGGTTCATCAGTATGAATTTCAGTGGGATTATTCATGATCGCTTGCATTTTATTTTCGAAAATTCTTTCAATCGATTTGGAAATCATTTCCTCTATTTCATTCATTGAAGAAAATTTCAGATCAAAAACTGCATTTTCCGCATTTGTTTCTTTTTTGGCTTCACCAGACGCGACAAAATGTTTTCTCATTTTGAATTCAAGTCAACAAAAAAAATTCTTACAACAGAAAATGAATATTAGAAAGAATATGAATATGATATGTGAATAACCCAGATTCAGTACTCTCGGTCTCGATGATATGTGTAATTCAATTCCCCGTTAATTCGTCCGTTGTTCCCTTTTTCAACTGTTTGTTGCTCGTTCGTTCACACGATTAGCAAAGAAGATACGTTCGCCCAGCAGCTTCTCTCGTTCAATGTTGTTGTTTCTTCGCTTCTTAGAATTTCTTTAGCTATTTTTTTTTCTTCTTATTTGTTCCAATATTTGTTGGTTTTCATTTCAATTGTTTGTTGGATTAATAACTTTTGTTACATTTATTGGTTATTAAAAGTTCAATTGTCAATTGCATTCAGCATTTGGATCATTGTGTTATTTGCTTAACTTTAAAAACTTGTTTAAAGTATTGTATTGGAATTAATTAATTTTATCGTGCTCAAAATTTATTCGAAACACTTTTTTTTCTCACTTTTCGTGTTTTTTTTCTCTTCTGGATATCACTACTTTTGTGTGTATATCACTCTTGTGTATTCACTGTTTGGAATCACACTTTTATTTTTTAATAATTGAAAATAATTATGATCATTTTTGATCAAAATAAATTTCCTAGTTCAAAACCTGAGCAGTGCCAGTGTAGTGGGTTGGTTATATTGAGAATGAGTATAACGATGTTTTGTGAT
>NW_022602387.1:0-4445 GCF_009176505.1 Sitodiplosis mosellana | reverse complement strand
TGTCCGAGAGCACATTCACGCGTTAAGGTAGTATTAACTTGCTAACAGGTTATAAGGCCCAGTGCGAATTCGGGCAATAGGGAAATGAATTAATAAGTGAAATAATTGAATAAGGATTTCGTACGAAATAAATAAAGACAATAAAGTTAAAGACAATAAAAATAAAATTACAGTAAAATTAATAATTCGCGAGAGATAGAAAAGAGAAAAAGACTTGAAAAATGGGTGACTCATTCAAGGCGTCGTTCGTAAAGTTGAACGGGGAGAATTATTTCACATGGAAATACAAGATGGAAATGTATTTGAGAAAAGAAAAAGTATGGATTGCGGCTTCTCAAGATCGTCCAGTTGTTCCGGAGCTCGGCGGCGATATTACAGCGGCTATGGTCACCACGGCAACAACCAAACTCAATGAATACAACGAAAAAGACGAAATGGCACGCGCATTGATTGGTCTATGTGTTGAAGACGCTCAATTGTCTCACATTCGGAATTTGATTACGGCTAAGGCTACGTGGGATGCATTAAAGGCGTACTATGAGCAAGACACATTGACAAACCGGAGTGCACTCATGCGTCGAATTTGCCGATTGATGTTATCAGAGGGAGGTGATATGGAACAACATGTTCAACGAATGAACAATCTATTTCAAAAACTGACAGATTTGGGTGACGATACACTCACTGTGGCTGGACAAATATCATATTTTACGACCAGTTTGCCATCAAGCTATGATAGCTTGATCCATGCACTCGACAACACACCCATTGCGCAGTTGACTTTGGGTGTTGTGCAATCGAAAGTTTTGGCAGAATACTTCAAGCGAAAAGAAGCAAAGGAAACGAATGACTCATCATTTGGAGAACAAGCGACCGTATTGAAAACGACAACAAAGAAACTCAAATGTTTTTTCTGCAACAAGAGTTCGCATGTAAAAAAGGATTGCTTCAAATACAAAGAGTGGCTACAGAAGAAGCAAAAAGAAAACAAAGGCGGCGATAAGGTAAACAAAGTCGACGAACAGCAGAATGAATTTTTGTTTCACGTCTCAGAGGCATCAACAGAGAGTGACGACGATTGGTTAATCGATTCGGGTGCGACGAGTCATGTTACAAACAATAAACAGTTGTTTGAGTCATTCGATCCGACGAAGAGCAGCAAAGTCACAGTGGCGAACGATAGCACAGAGTGTGCGAAAGGGAAAGGCACATGCGCAATCACAATGGTGAATGAAAGCGGCGATTTATCGAATGCAAAATTGAACGATGTTTTGTTCGCACCGAACATTCATGGCAATATGATTTCAGTTGGCAAACTGATGTGCAAGGGATTTGCCATAATCTTCGATAACGGCATATGCGAGATAAAGAAAAAGGGGAAACAAGTAGCTGTAGCTGATTACATTGACGGTTTGTTTCGATTGCGACGAGCGCATCAAGTGAATTCGTGTACGGAACACAAACACAAAGAAGGATGTATACACTATTGGCACCGCATGTTTGGACATCGCGATCCAGTGGCCATACGAACAATGTTCAAGAACGATTTGGTGAACGGCATGAAATTAACCGATTGCGGCATGCAAGTTCAATGCGAAACGTGTCTCGAAGCAAAATCAACACGACTGCCATTTCCAAAACAGTCGAACAGCAAGTCGAAAGCAGTACTTGATTTGGTTCATACAGATGTTTGCGGGCCGATGCAAACAGAATCGATTGGAAAGAAGCGCTACATTTTAACGTTGATCGATGACTATTCAAAGTTTACGGTGATTTATTTTTTGCGCAACAAATCTGAAGTTGAAGTGAAAATCAAGGAGTACGTCGAAATGGTTGAGAATAAATTCAATCGAAAACCGAAAATCATTCGTTCGGATCGTGGAGGCGAGTATATTGGCAGTGGAACGAAAGGCTATTTGAATGCAAAGGGAATTCAAACGCAGTACACAGCACCGTATTCACCACAGCAAAACGGCGTCGCAGAGCGAAAGAATCGCAGTTTGGTTGAAATGGCGCGATGTTTGTTGACAGAGGCAGGTTTGCCAAAGTATTTGTGGGCTGAAGCGGTGAACACAGCAAATTTCATTCAAAATCGCACCATCACAAAGGGAGCTGACTCAATTCCATTCCAATTGTGGAACGATAAGAAACCGAATGCAAGTTATTTCGAGATTTTTGGTACGAAGTGTTACGTGCATATTCCAGGAGAAAAACGTCGAAAGTTGGACAACACAGCAGCAGAAATGTATTTCATCGGCTATGAAGAGGGTTCAAAAGCATACAGATTGTACGATGCGTTGAATCGGAAATTGGTTGTCAGTCGAGATGTGCGTTTCGTTCACAATAAAACGCATTCGAGTGACATTTCCATTGAACTTTCTGGAAAGAAGAAACAAGTTGAAGACGATGACGGTAGTGATTTCAGCGATTCGGAGGAATTCTTGAGCGCGGGCAGCAGCTACAAAGAATCAAGTGGAAACGATAGTGGCAATGAGGGTATTTTCGAAGATACTTTGGTCAGCGATCATATGAATTATCGTGACAATCATGATTCAAGCGATGAAACCACTTCAACCGAGGGTGATTCGACAGATTCGGATGCAACAGTTGTTCCACTGATCGATTTAACCAATTCAAGTTTCGAAAGCACATTGGAGGAGGAATATGGTGAATTATCTACGAGTTTCAATGAATTGAGCATGCGTGATGATACAGCAAGTGAATATCTCCCCACAACTGACGTGACAGAAACAGAAACAGAGGTTGAACGAAGTCCACGTGTTTCAGCTCGAGCAAACAAGGGTGTTCCACCGGAACGATTTCAAGCGAATTTTATCATTGAACCAAAAACACTATCGGAGGCATTGTCGAACGATAAGAAATCAAAGTGGGTCGAGGCAATGAAGGAAGAAATTAAATCGATGGAGAAAAATGACACATGGGAATTGTGCAAATTGCCTAAAGATCGCAAAGCAATAGGCAGCAAGTGGGTGTTCAAGACAAAGAGCGATGCAGATGGCAAAATCATTCGGTACAAAGCTCGTTTGGTCGCGCAGGGATTTACACAGCGATTCGGTACTGATTACGATCAAGTGTTCGCGCCTGTCGCACGACAAACAACATTTCGGATTTTACTCTCAGTGGCATCGAAGCAAAAGTTGTTGGTTCATCATCTTGACGTCGAAACGGCTTTTTTGAACGGAAAGTTGACTGAAACTATCTACATGAAACAACCGCCAGGTTTCGAGAGTGAAGATAAAAATTTGGTTTGCCGTCTCAAGAAGAGCATTTACGGTTTAAAACAAGCAGCAAAGTCATGGAATGATGAAATTCATCGTGTGCTCACACAGCAAGGTTTTGAGCGGAGTAAAGCGGATCCATGTCTTTATTCAAAGCGGATCAACAACGAATGGGCATTCGTATTGATTTACGTTGATGACATTTTGGTTGTCGCGAAGAATTTAAGCACCATCCAGAAAATCAAAGTGATGATTTCACAGCAATTTGAAATCAAAGATCTTGGCAAAATCAAAAACTATCTGGGAATTGATGTGACACAAGACGAAAATGGAATTTTTCACCTGAATCAAGCAAAATACATCAACAAGATCGTCAATGATTTCGGTTTGGCATCAGCAAAAACATCGAATGTTCCAATGCAAGTCGGCTATGGAAAGTCAAAGATCGATGCAAATGAAGGATTGCTGTTGTCAAACAAGCAATATCAAAAGTTACTTGGAAGTTTGCTGTATGTTTCGGTAAACACACGACCAGACATTTCGGCAAGCATTTCAATTTTGGCACAAAAGGCTAGCAAGCCATATCAAGCAGACTGGATTGAATTGAAGCGAGTGTTGAAATATCTCAAAGGAACAGCAAATTTGAAACTGGCACTCGCAAAATCAAATCACAATGGTGAATTGTTGTACGGCTACTCAGATGCAAATTGGGCGGAAAACAAGAGTGATCGAAAGTCAAACAGTGGTCACGTTTTCTTGGTCAACGACGGAACGGTCTGTTGGTCCTCACGCAAGCAATCACTTGTCGCATTATCAACATGTGAATCGGAGTTTGTTGCATTGAGTGAAGCATGTCGAGCAGCTTCATGGATTCGACGATTGTTAATCGACTTGAAGCAAAATTTGTCCAACGGCACAACAATTTACGAAGACAACCAGAGCTGTTTGGATCTCATCAACGAAGAGGAACGGCTCTCTGACAGATCGAAACACATCGATACACGGTATCACTTTGTGAAGGATTACATCAAAAAGGGTTTGATTGAATGCACATACTGTCCGACAGAAGAAATGCTCGCAGATGTATTGACAAAGGCATTACCGGTGAAAAAATTTGAAAAGTTTCGATCTCAATTTTTATTACACGTTTGAGGAGGAGTGTTGAAGCAATGCAACCGTGTAAAGTCACATACGTCAAACACCAAA
>NW_022602386.1:0-2933 GCF_009176505.1 Sitodiplosis mosellana | reverse complement strand
TCATTGACCTGCCCCATCATACAATCGACTCAGTATTACAATCATTTGCTGATGAATTTGGTGATTTAAGAATTTATTTTTAATTTTTGTCTCATTTTTTCAACGGTTTTTAACTTTCCTTAATTACGACGTGATAATTCAATGTGAAAAGTCATCGGAAAAAGTGGAGTTCACATTAATCAACCGAAATTTACTGAAAAAATCTGATAACTTTCATTTACTTTGCCGCTAGTACCAATTACAAATAAGCATAACCACAAAATGTCAACAACACAACCTCATTGCTGCGAAGTCAACGATTGCAAAGGTATAAGATATAACGGATGGTCAATGAATTGCCGATTTTGCAAAAAGAAAATATTTGTGGAATGTTTACGACAGCGGGATGAGCTAAGAAGAAAGGAGCTACTGTGCGTTTTTGGTTTGATGTCCAAAAAACCAGATGATAATGGTGGTTTCCGATGGGAAGTGCTCCAAAATGATCCAAATAAAACAGCAGCGTTTTCTCAAATGTTCAATGTTGACTCACCGTACGGAATTACATGTGAAATGTGTGTCATTAAATTTGAAAATTCACTGAACACTGCATCAACAAGTACGATTCAGCACCAAAAGGAACGGCAACAAATACAAAAAATTGATGAGTTGATTCCGGAATCAGTTGACAAAAAAATTAGTGAAAAACTGAATGCAAACATTACACATTTGAGCGCCTCACAAAACACGAGCAAAATCCAACAAAAAAACATCAGAAAACCAAGAATTTCTCCTGTCAACGGAGTATACGCCATTCATATATCACGAATGCCAATAGAAACCAGTCCCGAAGATATTGCCGCTCTTATCATTGGTAATTTGGATGCAAATAATGATTCTTTTATTGTAGAAAAATTGCCAAACAAACGATACAAAGGGAAGGCAAGGTGTTTTTCATCATTCAAAGTTTCAACCTTGTTTCGTAAGATTTGTGAAGTGATCATTACAATGGATGGATGGAGCTCTGATTGCATTTTGAAACAATTCAATTATCCATCGAAAATGCAAAGTAAGACAAGCACAGTTGAAACCGATGCCGTGAAAAAGATGGGACATCGTCCAAAACTGCAACAAAATGTACAGCAACGAGTCAATTTTAATCGGAATCATCGCAACAACAACAACTATAACAACAGACAAATCAATGAGGCACATCAAAACAATCAAATCGATCGTTGGAGATTTGTCAGTAGGAATGGTCATCGTCGTAATAATTATCGTCCACAATACCGAGAGAATCAGATACTGCCCAATGATTTGGAACATCATCAACACCAAAGAAATCATGTTCCTCGGGTGCAACAACAACAACCAATGCAGCAACATCCAATTCAACAACAATTTTTGCCTAATACGAATTATTCTTTTTGGAATGGAACACCTTATCACATTGCACCACCTCACATGTATGCACAAAACCCGTTACCATACCAAATGCTCCAACCATTTCAAACACAGCAAATGTTCCGGCCATTCTAAATATCCCCAATATGTCACAAAAATCAACAAATACAGGTATTTCACATTGCATAACGATATCTCAAAACGTTAACGGCCTGAAATCCAGATTGCCGGAATTTAATGCGGATGTTATTACAAGCAATGCAAAAATTTACATGATTTGCGAGACAAAGATTGATGACACGGTGCATTCATCGCAGATCTTTCCTCCAAACTTTGCCGTTTATCGCTGCGATCGCTCACACGAGACTGAACAATGGCAAATAACAAAGAAGAAACGAGGTGGCGGTGTTTTGATTGCCGTTGATAAGTCAATAAAATCACAATTGATTGGAACTGGTGCACCGTACGGAGCTGAGCAAGTTTGGACAAAGGTGAAATCGAACAACAGAAACATTTTTCTGATCGAAGTCCATATTAGACCAGACTCTCCTTACGAAGTCTACGAGGCTAACATGAAAGCCATACGTGAAGTGACAGCAAAAATGGACAGTGAAGATGTCATCATACTATCTGGCGATTTTAACCTACCAAAATTATGCTGGTTCACTGACGATAATGAAGATCCTGAAATTGCCATTCCATTGAATGCTACGGGAAAAAAGGAATTGATCGTTCTTGATACGTGCCATGAATTGGGTTTAGTTCAAATAAACAAACATAGCAACCGAAATAGTTCAACGCTCGACTTAGTTTGGACGAATTGCGTTGACTTGATTACATGCCATAAATCCGATTATCATCTATTAAAAAGAGAAGTACATCACCCTTTTGCACTTGAAATTAAAATTCACGACTTTGATAACAACCAAAGCAAGACTGCGTTAAAACTGAAGTACCATGATTTCATCGGAGCCGACTATGACGTCATCAATAATAATTTGTGCAACTTGAATTGGAATGACATTTTATCTGGAATTGACTTGGAACAAAATATTAGTAATTTTTACAATATCATCAATTCGGTTATTTCAGAGAATGTTGAGTTGAAGACCAAATCTATTTCAAGTCATCCGAAATGGTTCAGCAGAGATCTCATCAACATGAAAAACAGAGTAAACACGCTTCATAAGCAAAAAAAATCACGTCTTTCAGCAGTTCATGAACATGCGGAATTGAGAAAACAATACAAAGCTTGTGCTCGTTCTGCCTTCAAAAACTATAAGCTTGAGATGGAACAGCTCATCGATGAAGATCCTACAAAATTTTTTGATTACGTGAATACATGCAGAAAAACACATGACGATCTGCCCAGCGAGATGGAGTATGATGGCAATAAATTAAGTTCACAACAAGACATTGCTGACTCATTTGCGGATCATTTCACGAAAGCATATACACAAAATGATACTCCCGTTAATAATTACAAAGACTGTGAATCGTTCCTGAGAGATTTGTGCCTTAATATTCCAACAATTGATATCACCGAAGACCTA
>NW_022602385.1:0-5171 GCF_009176505.1 Sitodiplosis mosellana | reverse complement strand
AACAAACCACATTGTTTTATTTAATCACGCTCTGCTTATACTCTACAGGTTATGGGCGACGCATGCGAATAGTGCATGAAAGAATAGAAGTTTTTTTATCGTGTACAGTAATACAATAGAAGCGTGTGGTTTTAAAATCGTAATTACAGTCTTTTTTTTCACTCAGAATAAAATTGTTCGTGTTTTGGCAAAACAATTTTTTCGTGTAATCATGTCAATATCCGAGAAGCTGGGTTTTGGTCGACTAAAGGGCAGAGAAAATTACGCGGAGTGGAAAATAGGTGCAAGAGCATACTTGATTTCAAAGGGTTATTGGGAAGAAATGACCACAGCATTGACAACGACATCGACAGCGGCAGAAAAATCGAAAAATCAAAAGGCACTTGCCGAGTTAACATTATTGCTAGATTCCAGTTTATTCTCATATGTTGAGGATATTAATGAAGCAAAAAAGGCGTGGGATGCATTTGAATCAATTTTTCAAGACAGTGGAGTTTTGCAAAAGGTGTTCAATTTGGAGCAGTTTATCATGCTTAAGCTGAGCGATTGTGAATCACTCCATGATTATGTGAATAAAAAGGTTCAATTGTTTTCAAAGGCAAAGAAAGGTTTTTCGATGGACGATGAATTGGCCGGTGGAATTTTGTTGTGTGGTCTGGGGGACACATATAAACCTTTGGTGATGAGTGTTAGGGAGAAGTTATCTCCGGATTTTGTGAAAAATCTATTGCTACAGAGTGTTGACTTTGAAAAAGAAAGTGAAAATGCAATGGCCGTTCAAAACAAACGAAAATCAGCCAAGAAATCCAAAACAAAGAAGGATATAAAATGCTACGACTGCGGCGGCGCACATTTTAGAAACAAATGTCCATCGAAAAACAGTGGCAAGAATGAAAAAAGTGAATGCGTTCTCTATTGTGCTATCACGGACAAGAACAGTGAAAATAGAAAATGTGTTGAACATTTTTCGCGTGATGTTTTTAATAATTTGGACAAAGACAGTGAAAATGTTGAGCCAGAGAAAAGCGAAAGTGTTTTTGGGCATGATAAATCGGCGAGCGTTGAAAATTCATTGGAAATAAATGAAACAAACGCAGAAAATGTTTTGTACAGTGCATATGCCACTAGTTTCAAGGAAGATAACATTTGGTTCGTGGACAGTGGAGCTTCAAAATACATGACGTATATGAAATTGAATCTTCGGAACGTGAGAGCACCAGATGTTAGTGAAGTCACAGTAGCTAACAATGATAAGTTGAAAATTGATCATGTGGGTGATCTGGAATGCAGAGTAGGCGAAAAGTCGAAGAGGGGCATTACATTGAAGAACGTACATTACATACCGGGTTTGTGTGTAAATCTTTTATCAGTCAGTCAGATGGTAAAAAATGGATGTACAGTGATATTTGACGAGACAGGCGTAAGAATTTGCAAGATCAGCAGGGGAAAATCAGAAGAGATCGCAAAAAGAGAAATGGTCGGTAATTTATTCAGATTGAAAATAATACCTAATGAGTTTGCAGGCGTAGTGAATGCTGTTGGCAGCGAAAAAGCAATCCTATGGCATAGACGTATGGGACACATGAATTTTTCACTTTTGAAATCGTTATTCAACGTGACTGTGAAAAATGATATCAAGTGTGTTGTTTGCGCAGAAGGCAAGCACAGCTAGGGTTTACAAACGTTTCGACAAATACCGCAAACGGTGTTAAAAAAAACGTTATTTTTCTGTTGTGTTTTTTTTTGACAGTCCAAAATACCGCAGTAATAACGATAAAAAACGAAAAAAACGTTTTTTGGGCGTTATATAACGGATCTGTAAAAAAACGTTTTTAGGAAACACTGAAAAAAATAACGCGTTTTTAAACCCTAAGCACAGCAGAAAACCATTCAATGAAATCGGCACGCGTGCAAGTGGACTTTTAGACCTTGTACACAGCGATGTATGCGGAGAAATGTCGGTGCGATCACATGGACATGCATTGTACTACGTAAGCTTTATTGATGATTTTAGTCGTAAATGTTTCATTTTTTTACTCAAATCAAAAGGAGAGGTTTTTGCGAAGTTTATTCTTTTTAAAGAAATGGTTGAAAGACAAACTGAAAGAAGAATAAAAGTGCTGAGATCGGATAATGGAAGTGAGTACAAAAATAAAAATTTTCAAGACTATTTTGCTAAATATGGAATACGACACGAGTGGTCAGCTCCATATACCCCACAACAGAACGGGTTAGCGGAAAGAATGAATCGCTCAATAGTTGAAAAAGCGAGGTGTATGCTGTTTGATTCTGGGCTGAGTAAGCAATTCTGGGCAGAGGCCGTCTGTGCTGCGGCTGATATCATCAATGCTGTACCGAATGCAGCGACTAAAGTAGCGCCGAATGTATTATGGCATGGAAGACAGAGAGACATGAAAATTTTCAGAGTTTTTGGTTGCAAGGCTATGGTATGGCAACCAGAGCAAAAACGAAAAAAGTGGGATGCAAAATCTTATCCGTGCGTCTATTTACGCTATGCTGATGATGCAAAGGCGTATCGTCTTTATGACATGAAAACTAAGAAGATTGTAATCAGTCGCGATGTCATTTTTATGGAGAATGAGAAGATGATTATTGATCCGCGCCAGGCAGATGATTCGGGGAATCTGGTTGAAAGAATTACGGTTGTTGATGAAGAAGATAATGTTGAAGTTTTTCCGTTACAGAACACTGTTGAGACCATCGCTGCAGGGGAGAATAATGGAAATGCATCGACGGTTGATGAAAATGCACCAACTGAATTGCCAGCTAGTGAACCTGCGGTAAATGCGGAGCAACAAAGCGCCGAAACGTCGACCTCAAATGTTGCAGATAATTCAATAATCATGATTGATAGCGATCAGAGTTTGAATGAGACGACGATAGATGAAGGTGGAAGGGATACATCGGTGGATGATCCCACTTATCAAACCAGAGCGAGAATCGATGAAAACGCTCGTAGACCGAATACGAGATCAAGAGGTGATGAAGATGATTTACTTAATTTGCATGTAGCTTTCGCTTTTGTTGTAGGTGAACCAGACAGTTACAGAGAGGCAGTAAAAGGCGAGAATTGTGACAAATGGGAAACTGCGATGAAAGAGGAGTATGACGCATTGATAAAAAACAATACTTGGAAACTGGTAGAAAGACCAGCGAACCAGAAGATTGTTGACAACAAATGGGTCTACAAGGTGAAAGTTGAGAAGAAAAACATGCGATACAAAGCACGACTGGTCGCGCGGGGATTCACACAGCAATATGGTGTGAATTATTTTGAAACGTTTAGTCCGGTTGTGCGGTTTACATCGATTAGGGTGATACTGGCATTGGCTGCGCAAAGAAATATGTCGATCAAGCAATTCGACGTAAAAACCGCTTTTTTGAATGGCACACTGAAGGAGCTGGTATACATGGAGCAGCCAATTGGGTTCCGGGATGGAACAAATCGGGTGTGTCAATTGAATAAAAGTTTATACGGCTTAAAACAGGCGAGCCGATGTTGGAATGAAAAGTTCACATCATTCATCAAACTTTTTGGTTTCACTAAATCGATTTCGGATCCGTGTGTGTTTATTAGCAGAAAGAATGAAACACTCACAATTCTCGCAATTCATGTGGATGACGGATTAATTGTGGGGGAGAATTCAACTGAAATCGACACCGTCATAAAGTACCTTGGACAGCATTTCGAGATCAAAGAAATGGATGTTGACTGTTTTCTTGGCGTGGAGATACAACGAAGCGGAAACGGGTCAATTTTTATTCACCAATCAACATATACACAAAAAGTGTTGTGCCGTTTCGCAATGGAAAACTGCAATGGTGTTACTACACCTGCCGACCCAAACCAAACAGCGTCCAACTACGAGGAGTCGGACAAATCAACTTATCCATATCGTCAGCTAATTGGAAGCTTGATGTATTTGGCCGTGGGAACAAGGCCAGACATCGCTTACGCCGTCGGTGTTGCCAGTAGATTCCTTGAACAACCCACTATAGTTCACGAGCGTGCAGCTAAGAGAATTTTGAAATATTTAAAAAGAACATTAAATTTTGGTATTTTCTATTCATGCAGCAAGACCAATGAACTAAAATGTTTCAGCGACGCAGACTATGCGGGTTGCATAAGCACCAGACGATCAACATCGGGTTACGCTTTCATTTATGGAAATGGCGTGATCAGTTGGGGTTCGGAAAGACAACAATCCGTTTCACTATCGACAGCGGAATCGGAATACATGGCTGCCTCGGAATGCACGAAAGAATTAATTTGGTTAAGAAAGTTATTTTATGAGTTTCTGGTTGACAAAATTCCGTTAGAGAAAAATGATGATTTATTTTTGGACAGAAAAAGATCAAAAGAATTTGTTTTGGACAGAAAAATATTGAAAATCATTTTATTTTTGGACAACAATAGTGCCATTCGTTTGGTGAAAAATCCAGAATATCATAAAAGAACAAAACACATAGACGTTAGGTATCATTTCATACGCGAGAAGTACGAACTTGATTATTTCGTTGTTGAATATGTTGCAACAAAAGAAATGATTGCCGACATGTTTACAAAGGCATTGTCAGCACCTCGGTTCAGCGTATTGACAAGGAAATTGGGCGTCACCTCAATGTGACTTATATAGTTTCTGCTGATTCGGAAATTTAAATTAATTCCAAAAGGTTTTATGTAGTAAGCATATCGAAATTTTAAATTTGGTCATTCAGTTTCTGGTTATTGAAAAGTACACACGTATTTTTTTTCCCTTGATACAATTATTTTTGATCAGTTCCACAAATCCAAAAATTTGCAGAATGGGTTCGACTGAAAGCAAGAGCGAAGAAAAGAACATTGACACCGCAGGACAGGTGAATAACAACGTGATAATTCAGCGCGAAGCCAACGACATACATAATCACGTCGGAATTAGCGAAAGAATGTTGGTGGTCATGTACATTACCTGCGCCGTGGAGATAGTCCGGCTGGCAATTGTAATCTATTATAGATTCAAACGTAACATTAAGAAAAAGTTTGAGAATCAGCAGAATAACGCCCGAAATGTTTAAAGAAAAAATGTTTAGAAAGAAATGAAATGTCAATTTTAGGGAGAATGTAAAATGTAATGCGATCTTGTGTATCTTACATATATATAAATTGT
>NW_022602384.1:0-1412 GCF_009176505.1 Sitodiplosis mosellana | reverse complement strand
CGCTAACATTGTTGTGAACGGCTTCGAGCACGTCATGATGTGACATTCCACCTATGAAAAAAAGAAAATCAAATTGAACATGTTGCTTTGTTTGGGAAATGAAAAGGCTGATTTTGTCATTGAATTGAAGAAGCAAAATCTGTCTTCAGAGCTCAATATCAAGTTGATCGTGGCAAGAAATGTCGAAAAATAAGTGCATCAATACAAGTGCAAGCAAGAATGTACCTGAAATGTACAAATCGACTGGAACGCCTTTCAAAACGCTGCCATCACACTTTTGCATCTATTTATCGTCATTGTTTTTCTTACATAAAAATCTAATTGTAAACTAGAAAAAACGTGTTAGAAAAAACGTGTGTCAACTGTTGACAATAATATTGAGCGCAAGATTGAATTAATCATTTTGCTAATAATATTTTCAATGTAAATAAATGCACGTTGCGAATTTGATAGAAAAAAAATGATGCTGTTTTCAAATTGTTTGCAATTTTTTAGTCACAAAACAATTTCAACTGCATTTTAACTTTATGGAATTCTGCTTGTGACAAATGTTCAGTGCATTTTGAGTAAATTTCATGTTTAAAACCACTTGATAATAATGAAGGACAAACTTTAGAGCAAACTGAATGCGATTTAATAAAAAAAAGAAGGAAAAAGCGAGAGAAGAAGAGGTTCTGCTGAGTGATTGCAGCTTTACCGGAATAAGAACATATTTTTTTCCCAAAAAAATACCAAAAGAAAAAGAAACGAAAATGTGAACGCAACCTTCAACCGTGGTGCGAACGTCATCGTCTCACAAATGCCGGACGAACGCTACCTATAATGTGCTATAATGACATATCTGTCACTCATTCAATTGTGAATAAATAAAGAAAACTTGTCACGCTCGTTAGGCATTTGATAGCTTAGTTCGAACGAAATTTAATACACAACTCCATTCTTTTTCGAGTTCATAGCCAGTATATCTGTATATTTCTTTCAATAAAACAAAAATGTCAAAAGCTCAAGCAAATTGCTATTTATGTTCTTCAAATCATTCAGTTCATCCATTTCGGGGCAACATGGTTTTTCTAGAGGATTCATACGGTATAAATGTAAGTATGGACTTTAATTCTGATCGTGCACTCAATTCACGTGTTTGGCATTTTTTTGCTGATTTTTTTTACTCATTTGTGCCATTTACTCTAGGTTCCGGTTGGTTCTGTTTTATGCTGTGGGTGTGAAACGTTGTTGGTCCGTTTCACCAACCATTACACTTCCGCGAGACTAATTCGTTCATGCCATGCTCATCTGCTCACTTCGGGTGCATGCGGTCTCTGTCTATATGGTGGGAATACAGAAAACTTTGTGGATGCATACGGCTCTAATGTGAACTTATCAACATTCGTGGAAATGGTGTATAAAATTCCAGT
>NW_022602383.1:0-1216 GCF_009176505.1 Sitodiplosis mosellana | reverse complement strand
AATGTGAACTTATCAACATTCGTGGAAATGGTGTATAAAATTCCAGTAAGTATCTGCATATTATTATAAC
Organism: Sitodiplosis mosellana; assembly: GCF_009176505.1. Taxonomy (NCBI): domain Eukaryota; kingdom Metazoa; phylum Arthropoda; class Insecta; order Diptera; family Cecidomyiidae; genus Sitodiplosis; species Sitodiplosis mosellana. The sequence goes on along the minus strand of NW_022602383.1, from coordinate 1,146 downwards.
ATTTTTTTTTCAATTTTTCTTGTTGCTGCATTAGTTTTCATTCGTTTGTCGCTTTATTACGATTTCAGTCCAAATCATTGGTGGTCGCCAATGTTTGCCAACCATGTTCATCCAGCCTAGGGCAATTTTATAATCATTGGTCTTTGTATTCCCCGCGCGGTAATGCTCTGGTTCAACAGGTGATTACATAATATTTTACATATGTAGGAATAAGAATTGACTTGATGAACATATGAATAAATCAATTAAATGAACTAAATATTTTACTCAGTTTGCTCAAGTGTCGATCACAGAGAAGTAAATTGGATCTATGTGTTGTGCCGTCGAATGCGTTACGCCTTAAAATTATCATCTATTGTTTTCTAGAATATTGTAACAGGCGCCTTAGGTGCGTCGGCTGCATCCAGAAGTGAGCCTTCGCCTGACCTTGATTCGAGACCAGCTACCAATGAAAGTTCAACGGTAGATCCACGTTCAACTAGTTCATCAGATAGCTCTCATTCTCCGGATATTCCATCGTCCAGCGCATCGGCCACACCAAACTAATGATCGAGCACCGCAATCTCAAATCACACATCTTGAGATGTCAAGACATCAGCCACGTTATGGTTTCGAGTGTTGGCGTTGGTACAACACCGATGCCCAGCACGTCACGATTCTCTTTACAGTCTTATCACAACTGATCGTCGTCACAGTTCGATCCAGTGATCCGCAAATATCATCAAATCTATTAATTCACCTTTCATCATTTCAGATCAATCAAAATGAGATTTGTTTCTTTTTTTCTTTTGAGTGAGAACACAGAGATTTTTCTTGATCAGAATGAAATAGTTATTTATTCAAATAAAACACATTCCACCCAAGTAAACGAAGCTTTAGTTTCAGTTTTTTTTGTTGTGAAATGTAAATTGATTTGAAATACAGTTTGTATTTATTCAACCACGATACAAAAAATGTTATTATTAATAAGTGACCAGTGGATCAGCATCAGTTTCACTGAGTTGAATTTCGATGCTGTTGTCGTTGAGCAATTTTGCCAATGTCTCTTTGAATTCGGTCAAATAGCCACGTTCCGAGTTGCTATGGTTGCATAGAATCACGCTAACATTGTTGTGAACGGCTTCGAGCACGTCATGATGTGACATT
>NW_022602382.1:0-1335 GCF_009176505.1 Sitodiplosis mosellana | reverse complement strand
CTCTCTCTCTCTCTCTCTCTCTCTCTCTCTCTCTCTCTCTCTCTCTCATTTTCCTGATGGAAATTAGAATGAATACGTTTATCATTTGTACTGTTACTTCGAACCCGGAAGCAGAGAAGAAGCAACTGATGACGTCAATTCTGGACCAGGTAATGTAGCGTTTGTCATCGTGGAAAAAAAGGTTAACGATATCCATCATGGTTGAAAATTAAAAAAGAAAACTCAATAGATTACAAATCTGGACAAATCTGTTTTTTTTTTCTTTTACTTTGCTTCCGTATTGATTTAAATTCACAATTCGAAATACATTATTTCTGATGGATTAAAGTCAATTCGGAGAGAGATGAATACAAATGCGAATGATTTTATGGCTCAATGGAATTGAATGTGAAGGTTTGCACACGATTTTTTTGTTTGGAATCACTTCCATTTTCACGGATTACTGAAGTCAAAATGTGTATATGTGTGTATAAAAGCAAGGGGAAAACACGATGAAAAAAATTAGTGGTTATAAATTTTGTATTCGTTCCTCTTTTTTCTCTCTCTCGCGTTCTATGTTCCTGGCTTAAGTGATGTTGCATGGGCATTTCGATTGGGCAAATACTAGAGAAGAGCAAAAATTCAATCTCGATGTGTATTGTGTATTCATTTTGAGTAATTTTATCAAAAATAATGGGGCAAAATGTAATCCAACGTGGCCTCCACATATATGAAGTGTAAGTCAAATATTAGCAGCTGAAAAAAAAGAAAAAAAAATCAAATACCTCGCTATGATGGAAGTGGTAAAACGATGATGCGTTTTACACAAAAGCAGTTGTTTTGTTCTGTGTTTCGGTTGTGAGTTCTCTTATAAAACCAGAGCATAGCGCATAGGCCAATGTGTATGAGAGAGAGAGAGAGAGAGAGAGAGAGAGAGAGAGAGAGAGAGTGGATCAGAGGTGACGACAACAAAACCCATCGCACGCAATTCCTTTACATATCGTACGCCATTCATTTCCGTCATGGGAAATAACGAATGACAGATGATACTGATGGAACGGTATTGCCACCTCTTGTACAGTGTAAAATGGCGAAGCATACAACCACCATCAAAAGTGTGTGCGAAATATAGCAGCGGCATATGGTCCTTCAGCTGAACTGAAAAATGATGTATCGAGGCAAATCGTGTTATTATTTATGATTACGGTGCACGTGAATGAAATCCATAAGACAAACACCGTAAAATATTGCCAAAAACATGGTTGTCGCATTGGAAAAGCGGGACAGAAAGGCAACAGCAGCAGTAGCCAGAGAGAGAGAGAGAGAGAGAGAGAGAGAGAGAGAGAGAGAGAGAGA
>NW_022602381.1:0-1335 GCF_009176505.1 Sitodiplosis mosellana | reverse complement strand
TCTCTCTCTCTCTCTCTCTCTCTCTCTCTCTCTCTCTCTCTCTCTCTGGCTACTGCTGCTGTTGCCTTTCTGTCCCGCTTTTCCAATGCGACAACCATGTTTTTGGCAATATTTTACGGTGTTTGTCTTATGGATTTCATTCACGTGCACCGTAATCATAAATAATAACACGATTTGCCTCGATACATCATTTTTCAGTTCAGCTGAAGGACCATATGCCGCTGCTATATTTCGCACACACTTTTGATGGTGGTTGTATGCTTCGCCATTTTACACTGTACAAGAGGTGGCAATACCGTTCCATCAGTATCATCTGTCATTCGTTATTTCCCATGACGGAAATGAATGGCGTACGATATGTAAAGGAATTGCGTGCGATGGGTTTTGTTGTCGTCACCTCTGATCCACTCTCTCTCTCTCTCTCTCTCTCTCTCTCTCTCTCTCTCTCTCATACACATTGGCCTATGCGCTATGCTCTGGTTTTATAAGAGAACTCACAACCGAAACACAGAACAAAACAACTGCTTTTGTGTAAAACGCATCATCGTTTTACCACTTCCATCATAGCGAGGTATTTGATTTTTTTTTCTTTTTTTTCAGCTGCTAATATTTGACTTACACTTCATATATGTGGAGGCCACGTTGGATTACATTTTGCCCCATTATTTTTGATAAAATTACTCAAAATGAATACACAATACACATCGAGATTGAATTTTTGCTCTTCTCTAGTATTTGCCCAATCGAAATGCCCATGCAACATCACTTAAGCCAGGAACATAGAACGCGAGAGAGAGAAAAAAGAGGAACGAATACAAAATTTATAACCACTAATTTTTTTCATCGTGTTTTCCCCTTGCTTTTATACACACATATACACATTTTGACTTCAGTAATCCGTGAAAATGGAAGTGATTCCAAACAAAAAAATCGTGTGCAAACCTTCACATTCAATTCCATTGAGCCATAAAATCATTCGCATTTGTATTCATCTCTCTCCGAATTGACTTTAATCCATCAGAAATAATGTATTTCGAATTGTGAATTTAAATCAATACGGAAGCAAAGTAAAAGAAAAAAAAAACAGATTTGTCCAGATTTGTAATCTATTGAGTTTTCTTTTTTAATTTTCAACCATGATGGATATCGTTAACCTTTTTTTCCACGATGACAAACGCTACATTACCTGGTCCAGAATTGACGTCATCAGTTGCTTCTTCTCTGCTTCCGGGTTCGAAGTAACAGTACAAATGATAAACGTATTCATTCTAATTTCCATCAGGAAAATGAGAGAGAGAGAGAGAGAGAGAGAGAGAGAGAGAGAGAGAGAGAGAG
>NW_022602380.1:0-4893 GCF_009176505.1 Sitodiplosis mosellana | reverse complement strand
TTCACCGTTCAAAAACCACTTAATTGCTTTAATTGCTTAAATTCCTTGGTTAATCAAATAAGAAAACGAAATCAGAAATGTCGACTGGTTCTACTGCGTTGGAATACACTTGTTGAGTTCATTTTTAATACTAACATGAATTAACGAAAAACGTTTATATAACATTTGTAACTTGTGGATAATTTAAACGCTCCATCTTGGTCTATCAGCAATTTTTTTTTTAATTTTGATAAAAACTCGATAAAAAGAAATGAAATTTTGAAGGGAAAAAAGTTATTCTGGTTTGTTTATTCACTGAAGAATTTGAAAGGAATTTACCATTCCACACCAAGGGAAGGGGTTTTTAAATCAAGTTCATAATTCGACGAAAAAGATGAAACATGAACAATTAACATTAACAAAACCTGATGATTCAAAATGTACTTACTATACAGCACATGCGTTGATTAAAAAAATTGAAGATGATTACAGTCTTGCCCAAAGAATTCAAAATATAATTTGCGTCCTATGCATTTTGAATGTAAAAATGATCGAACAAGCCATAATTTCCGAACGAACGAACAAAATAAAGTTCTTAAATCATGTGCAACGAACAAACGTTCGAAGTTAAAACCTGGGTTGGTACGTAAGAAACTCGACCATGTAAATTACATCAAAGTTACGTACATTACATCATGTAATTTACCTATGAAAAATCATGTAATTTACATGAATTTGTAAGAAACCTGTAAGAAACTCTGAAAAAATGATTTTTTCATAAAGAATGCATGCAAAAAACAAAAGATTTTCTATTGGAAATGAAGAAAATTTGTATTCTATTTTAGTTTTGTTCTTTCGTTATGTAAAAAATTAATTCTGATGATGAACAAAAAGTGAATTAAATATTCTTCATGTAATTATTTCATTATGTAATCAACGTTTTCAATCGTCTTCTATCAACTATTTATGGAAATATTTGCATAGTGATTTGGTAATTCTGCATTTCCATATAAATATATTTTATAGTTGAAACTTTTTATTAAACATTTATTACAGTGGAACCTCAGAAATTAGAAGATCCAGAAATTAGAATTCCTCCGAAATTAGAAGAGAATTCTCCGCTCCATTGCTGCTTCTGAAATTAGAAGATTGTCTTCTAATTTCAGAGGTATTTTTTTAATGCTTATTTAATGCAATGCAGCTATTGTATCGAACGAAAAATATTTTAAATAGAACAAAGTATCGATTGGAATTGCTTGACGAAACTAAGGAATTGAATCACTATTTGTGGTTTTTTTCGAAAATTATGAGCCTCAGCTTCAAAATCTCGAAACAAAACATATTAATGTGAATTCTATTTGAAAGTGAAAATTTTTAGGAACATTTCATCGCTAAAATATACAATCATGGCTGATTTGAAGCAAATTGAATTCAAAATCTTCTGAAAATATGTTCGATTTTCGTCCAAAAATGAACAAATTTTGTTTCTTTGGATTCGAATTGCTCCAAATTTACTTTACATTCGTGTTTTTATGGAAAAAACTTTCATGTCGAAATAAATGAATTGTTTCGTCTGATAATTCTTCTAATTTAATTGGAATATTATTGAAAAGAATTATTAAGGCAGAGAGATCAAAAATATTGGAATCTTGTTAAAAGTATATTTCAAAGTTAAATTTTTATTTGGGAATTTCGTTCTGGTGTTACTGTAGTGTCATTTTGTTCATTTAACTGAAAAATTAATGCAAAAAAATTTGCCTCCGAAATTAGAAGAATTCAGAAATTAGAAGTACCCAAAGTACAAACACCTTCTAATTTCCGAGGTTCCACTGTATAACATTATTTAAATCAAATATAAAAGCATGCAAAAATTCATTTGGCTACACACTGTTATAAAGTATCACTGCGAAAAAACACACTCTTTATGAAAAAATAGCTGGTGGTTTCAAACTTTTGCATGAATAATATATTTATTAATTATTTAAAAGGCTAACGCTGTAGAACGAGCATGTATGTACTCTGTATACTTTGAATGCTTACAACAAACGAGAATAGTCGGTTCTTGTCTATAACCCTGCACTTTTTGGAGCGTTGAGGTTTCTTACGTAATAAACGTAAGATACATGTTTCTTACGTAAATTACTTACACGTCGCTCGAAATACGAAAATTTACCAACCCAGGTTAAAATTAAAGTGTCGTCAAGGATTTGTCCAAGAAAACGATAAGACTGACCATGCATCGTGCAAACATACCACATTTGATTTATCGAAATAAAAAAAACCATATTCCAATCACTCTGCGCAAGAAAGCTAGCAAGAAAGAAGGTAAGTACATCAGACATAGCATATGAAATTTGTTTTAATTTTTTTTAAATATCTCTTTATTTTCAATCGAATTCAATGTACGGTGTTGGGAACCAACATTGTTAGAATCACGCTAACATTCTCTCTCTCTAAGAGGATAATGAATTTCGCTTAATAGATGGATCTTGCTGCCGAAATATTTGATGTAAGTCGTTGTAATCGCATGTTTGCCCTTTGATCACCAGTCATTGTGGAACTGTGCGTGACAGGGTCTTCAGACGCTGAGATTGATCGTTGAAGGATTCGGTTGTATCTAGAAGACTCGAAAAATAAATTGACACAGATCATAAGTATCGAAATTTTTATCCATAGAACCCAGAATTTATTGTAAATAATTATTCGTTAGAACGGAAAGCGTGAAATGAATTTAAGAAAATTGGTTATTGGTTAATGGAAACTAATGAAATTGAATGAGTAGTTTGGCATTTTGGTGCTAAATTATTCAAGAAACCAAAATTGATTTAAAATATTGTAAAAGCTTTCGTCATAGCTTAAAGAGTACATTGCTGAAAGAATAAACCAAAAAAATAAACAGACTCACTTCTTCTTCATCAAACGAAGCACACGGCATTTCAACACCATGCAGATAAATATCAATATTCCTGACGAAGCGTTCCATATGTCGAAGAGAAAGAAATAAGGATTTTTGGAGTCGACTACAAACGATATTGCTTCCATGATCCATCCACCACCCATCACAATGAAAAGGCGCAAGAATAGGGTGACGCTGAAAAATCATGACATTGAATGTTGCAATGTTTCGGTTAATTTATCAGAATTCAAGAAAAAGATCTCATTCATTGAGGTCCGAGAGTGCATTTTCGCTGCTGAGAATGCTTAAGCTGAGTGGAATTATTGCCTTCTCGATTTCATCTAGAAATGAACAATTTGTTCAGACATGCTCAGCAGTGAGAATACACTCTCTGAATGAGGTTCATAAAATATGTTTATCGTCAGTTGACTTTATTACTTCTAAGCGATCATTTCGTACTTCTTCACTTACTTGTCTTTATCTTTTTGCAGTTTTTTTCGATGTTTTCGGCTTTCGTCTTTTGATACGACTTTTCTTATCTCAATTTGATGTTGACGAATTTTAATGGCAGCCATAGTAAAAAACCCAATATTCAAAGTGCACAGAATGAACAATGGCAAGTAAAAGTAAAGGAATATTGGGAGGCCCACTAAATTAAATCAAAATATTCATCAGACGTATTGAAAATGGCTTGAAATAGAAATCAAAGAACTTATAGTTCGTTCATACGTTCTAAAAAGCAACTATTTCCGACGCCTGGTTTAAATCCCTCCGGCATCGATGTTTTGTCCAATAGAAGAATTAAGAGTGTTAAGAGCAAAGAACCACCCCACGCATAAATGTTGTAAAACATGAAACGTTTTCTCTCCGATATTATGAATCCACCGGTTCTCCTGAAATTCCACCACAGATCAAAGCAAATCACATTCAACCAGAAGAAGGCCACTTGGAATGTAAAGTACATGAAGTAACCAACTAAAAGACAAAGTACATGATTGATTGATCCAATTTCTTTGATGAGCAACCAGCCCATCAGACTGAAACCAATGGCCAAGCTAATTAAATAGCACATCAAACATTTTCCATGCAAATTGCGCAGCTCCGGCAAGAAAATGTACACGAAGAATGTGATGATTATGAACGCGACCGATGTGAACATAACTTGATAAGAAGAAGGATTGGATAAAATAGGGGATTAAAGTGACAGAAATAGATGAAGCGGGAAAAAAATGCATTAATAATGAGTAATTATCATGATAAAATCATTTTAAATGAGTTGATAACAACATTAGCATGATAATTTCGATAAATTATAAGAAAAAATTGAATTGAAAAAAAAAACAAGAATTAAAAAAAAAATTAAATGAAAATATAAAAATAAATCCACTCACAATACGGCAAGATGCTGGTTTGTAAATTTATACTATTGATATCAACATCAATTCCATCGCACAGATTAAGGGACTTTTCCTTTGTTGCTTTGTCATACGTAATAAAGATAGATTTTAGATCTAAAGCTTCTTTTTCTTGGAGATCAATAACTTCGCCCTGAAAGATAACAAATTGCACCCATTACGTATTTGAATATAAAAAGTTTGTGAAGTTATTACATTTTCTACTTTATAATCATCTTTATTTAATGGAATGGTAAGATTATCGGTGCACGATTTCTCGTTAATATATTGAAATTTGAAATTAAATTCTCGATCCAGCTCTTGTTGAACGTCTTCATGTGGAACAGTGGTTTTGCAATTTTCCGCACCGTCACCCGTATAGCAAAGAAACAAGCAGCTTGTTATGTTGCAAATGCATCCACGGTAGTATGGTCTCACTTTCTCATAGAATGGTGTTCCGTTTTTATCATAGTTCAACCTAAAGTCCACCACAGTATACAAATCTTTCGTATACGTAATGTTATTGAGCTTGATACGGTCATCCGGTTGACGCTCTCCGGCTGAAATATCAATCGAATCGAAATACGGACATGGCAACAGATCTCTCACTTGTGTTTCAGGACC
>NW_022602379.1:0-2043 GCF_009176505.1 Sitodiplosis mosellana | reverse complement strand
GCGGCGCTCGAAAACAAAAATTCATTCAAGGACACCAAAGAAAAATACCGTGCAATTAATTGATACTGAAATGTGTTTTGAAATGTTTTTAATTGCAGCGAAAAATCAATAGCCAAGAATCCAGGATGTTATTGTTTACACGGTAGTGTATCGTGCAAAAGTTTGGAACCACCCAACGAAATTTCAGTTTTTCTTATAAAACATCGTTTTTTAAAATAATTTTTAATTTTATTTGATCAAAATTATAAAATATAACGTGGATTTAAGTAAATTGTAAGGTTTCAGGTACATTTCTTTGAGTTTTTCTGAAAAAATTAACAAAATATGAGATGCAAGTCATTTAAGGGTTTTTTCGTTAAAGTAACCACCGCGTGCTTTGATGATTACTGCGCAAATTCGAGGCATTCTTTCAACCAGTTTATGGAGTATTTGAACTTGTAGATTGTTCCAGATATTTTGGAGGTTGTTCCACATCGACGTTTCACTTGTAATATGAATTTCTCGCACCTGTTTATCCAGTTCATCCCACAGAAGTTCGATTGGATTTACGTCAGGGGATTGTGCTGGCCAATCCATAATTTTCAGCACATTTTGGTCTTGTTTCGATTCCAAATTTGGTCTTGTTTCGATTCCAAATAGTTTGTACACAATTTTGAAGTATGTTTCAGGTCATTATCTTGCTGAAATGTAAATCCTTGTCCAATTAAATTGATGCCAGATGGCACGGTATGGCGAAAGAGGATGCGATGATAGTATTCTTTGTCCAGTATTCCTTCGATTTTTATCAACTGACCGACGCCATCGTAACTGAAGCACCCCCATACCATTATAGAGCCTCCACCGTGCTTAAATGTTGGCGCAATACATTCCTGGAGGTGACTTTCTCCGACTTTTCTTCGAACATACTGTCGGCGTTTATTACCAAATAATTCGAATTTCGATTCGTCGGTCCAAAGGACAGTTTTCCATTGGTCGATTGTCCAATCTTTGTGTTTTTGAGCAAACAGCAAACGTTTTTGTTTATTTTCCGGCCTTAGAATCGGTTTTTTCTTTGCAACACGACCACAATACCCTTGCTCTCTCATTCGCCTTTCAATGGTATCTGCTGATACCTTTTTTGTCAAGGCTTCATTGACTTCAACGGTGATTGCTAGTGCAGTTTTGAACCGATCCTTCTTACTTGTTAATAAAATTTGTCGATCTTCAGCTGTTGACGTGTTTTTGGGCCTGCCAGAGCGTTTGCGATCACCGTACGACTTAGTTTTGTTGAATCTGTCAATAGCAGTAGAGACTCCTTTCTTGGAAACACCCACCAATTTTGCGATTTCACGATGCGATTTACCGATTTTTGACAATATTTCGATTTGTGCACGTTTTTCCAACGATATTTGTTTGTTTTTTGCCATTTTTTGTCATTTTTTGTGGTAACGGAGCACTTCATAATCCAGTCTTGAAGTGGGAACAATGACAAATGACAAGATTGCGAAATCGAGTTACAACTGTGCAAATTTACCGTTATGTTTTGACATTGTTACTCTGAAGTGTCAGAATAGCTCGGCGACAACAATTGCGTCTCAATTCAAAATGAATTTTGGCCCGAAAATGCACAAAAAATGCACAATTTTCAATACATAAGATTCAGTACTTTTTTGGCCAATTTATAATCGAATTTTTCATTAATTTTTTCCACAAAAATTTAGAAAAAATTGCCTGAAACATTACAATTTACTCAAATCTAGGTTATATTTAAAAGTTTTGACCAAATAAAATTAAAAATGATTAAAAACAACGATGTTTTATAAGAAAAACTGAAATTTCGTTAGGTGGTTCCAAACTTTTGCACGGTAGTTTACCTTTTAATCGAAATACATATTTTGGATTTTTTTTCAACATATTTTGGTTAATGACCGTGTTGCTATTCACACCTGCATTTCGATAGAAAATTTAGCTTCGGAAAACGGGCAACGTTAAAAAAATCTATACAATACACTTACTTGCGGCGCTCGAAAACAAAAATTCATTCAAGGACACCAAAGAAAAATA
>NW_022602378.1:0-4620 GCF_009176505.1 Sitodiplosis mosellana | reverse complement strand
TTGCGTTCAAGTCATTCTGTCCGTCGTTTGTTTCTTGAATCATCACAGGTTTTGGGCCTTACGCTAAATCTTCGCAAAATTGTACATCATGTCGTCAAAATCCAATTCGATAGAGAAACTTCGCGGACGAGAGAATTTCGACACTTGGAAAACAGCAGCGCAATCGTATTTAACCATAAACGGTTATTGGTCGTGTACGAAGTCCGTAGCAGCGGATGGCTCCTCCGAAGCAATCGTAGAAAAACACGACAAAGCCCTTGCAGAACTCACGCTGATGATTGAACCGTCGTTGTACTCGTACATCGCAGGCAAGGCAAATGCAAAAGAAGCATGGGAAGCATTGACTAATGCTTTCTCGGATACGAGCACGTGTCGTAAAGTGTTTTTACTTCAACATTGGATTTCAACAAAGCTCGTCGATTGTGCGTCAATTGAAGAATACGTCAATTCTATGACCTCGAATTGGTCAAGAGTGAAAGCAGCAGGCTTTGAGATTGACGAGGAAGTTGCAGCTTCCATAATGCTGGCCGGTCTACCCGCGGAATATAAGCCATTGATTTTTGGTTTAGAGAGCACCGGTACAAAATTGACCACTGACTACGTGAAAAATATTCTCTTGCAAGGTGCGATTGTAGAGAATAGTAGTAATCAAGCAAGTGCATTGTTCGTGAAAAAGAAGAACTTCGTGAAAAAGGTCAAATGTTTCAATTGCGGCGGTCCGCATTTTGCTAACAAGTGCAAAAAACCAAAGAAAAAAAGTGACAAACACCCAAAAAATGAAAACAAGCATAGTGACCTAGTGTTGTTCACCTCATTTTACGCCGACGGTGCTGACAGCACATGGATCATCGATAGCGGTGCGTCTGCACATATGTGCAACAGTGCAGACAAGTTGATAAACATTCGCGAACCCATAAAGCAAAATATCATCGTAGCAGACAACAAAAAAATAAAAGTGAATTGTGTCGGTGATTATGAGCAAAAAGTCGTTGTCAACAACGTAGAACATGTCATCATAATAAAAAACGTGCAGTGTGTGCCTGAGTTATGTGTCAATTTGCTTTCGGTGCCCCAAATGATCAAAAATGACCATTCAGTTGTTTTCAATAAAAAAGGTTGTGTCATATACAACAAAGACAAAAAACTTATCGCTACTGGCACACTGCAAAACGACTTATTCAAACTTGACACCGCACAAAAAAACGATGATTGTGCTTACAGTGCATCAACTCAAAATGACTTCATGCTATGGCATCGGCGCATGGGTCATATTTCGAACTTAAAATTTCTACCAAATGTGAAGACTGACCCAAAAAAACGCATCGAATGTGTCATCTGTGCCGAAGGAAAGCATAGCCGCACACCATTTCCGACAAACGGTTCACGAGCATCCGAATTGCTAGAAATAGTACATTCCGATGTGTGCGGTCCTATGTCCACTCAATCGATGGGTGGTGCGAAATACTACGTTACTTTTATCGATGATTTTAGCCGTAAAGTCGCTGTATTCATGATAAAAAACAAATCGCAAGTTTTTGATTGTTTTTTGAAGTATAAAGTAATTGTCGAGAACCAGCTATCGCGAAAAATCAAGATATTCCGTTCAGATAACGGAACTGAGTACTGCAACCATAATTTCCAAACTCTCTTCGCGTCTCATGGAATAATTCATCAAAAATCATGCGCGTACTCTCCTCAACAAAACGGTTTAGCCGAACGCTACAATCGAACGATCGCTGAACGTGCGCGCTGTATGTTATTTGACGCCGATTTGAAACGTGGTTTTTGGGCTGAAGCGGTATCAACGGCTGTTAAATTAATCAACTCTACTTTAAACTCAGCAACACAGCGAATACCCGACGAAGACTGGTATGGAAAATCCATCGATTTTTCTCAATTCCGAGTTTTTGGCTGTAAAGCGATGGCGATGGTACATGATCCGAAAAGAAAGAAATTTGATAAAAAATCGACCGAATGTATTTTTGTCGGTTATTCGGATGAGCATAAAGGTTATCGTCTCCTTGTGAAGGCAACAAGGAAAATAATCGTCAGTCGCGATGTAATTTTCTTCGAAAACAGTCGTTCCAGTAATGAAGAAGCTTCGAGAAACACAATCAATTTCCCAATTTTGATTTCGGAAAGAAATCAAAGCGCGGATGATAATGAATTAAGTGGGGGAGAAAGTGAAGAGGGTAATTCATCAATCACATCTACTCCGGAGGCCACAGCTAGTACATCGATCACATCTACTCCGGAGGCCGTTTCATCTGCACAGACCACAGCCAGTACATCGAGCTCAAATGATGAGCACAACAGTACGGTAGTGGGTAATCACGATGTAAGCCTTAATGAAACTTTATATTCTCCAGCTGACGATCATAGAAGTGATCCAAATTATTGCGGCCCATCGAGCAATGGCAGTAACAATGGTTCTCGTATGAACACTCGTAGCTTGGCTCAAACACTTAACCCTTTGAATCTCTTCCATAGCAACTACGCTTTCTGCAGCAGCCTCACCGTAGAAGAGGCAGTGACTGGCCCGGAATCAGAAAGCTGGAAAGAAGCTATGAACGATGAAATCAACGCAATGAAAGAGAACAAAACCTGGACTTTAGTGCATCTTCCGAAAGGCAAGAAAGCAATAAAGTGTAAATGGGTTTTGAAAAAGAAAACTGATGCTCACGGAAACGTGACAAAATTCAAAGCGAGATTGGTGGGTAAGGGGTGCGGGCAGAAAGCGGGAATTGATTATAATGAAGTGTATTCTCCCGTGGTGCGATATGCGTCGATTCGTTTTTTGATCTCTATTGCCGCCGAATACAATTTGGAGATTTATCAGATGGACGCTGTTTCGGCGTTTTTGCAAGGAGAACTCGAAGACGAAGTTTACATGGAGCAACCGCAATACCACAATGATGGCTCAGGGAGAGTTTGCGCGCTACAAAAATCGATATACGGTCTTAAACAAGCTAGTCGTGTATGGAATGGCAAACTCAATGGTGTTTTATTGGCAGCCGGTTACCAGCGCTCGAAACTGGATCCATGCGTTTTTTTCAAATTGATTGGTGACCGTAAAATATTTATTGCAATTTATGTCGACGATGTTCTGTATTTCACCAATTGCAATGAACTGAAAAACGAACTAAGAACGATTTTAACGTCGAATTTTAAAATGAAAGACCTGGGAATAGCTGAATTTTGTGTTGGTTTGCACATCACGCGTGACAGAAGCAACGGCGTGATCTACATTGACCAAACAAAATACATCGAAGAACTACTGGAAAAATTCAACATGACGGATTGTAAGCCAGCTGATACTCCATGCGACCATAATCAACGCCTCACAAAAGACATGCAAAGCAATGACTTCGATACGAGCGAAATACCCTATCAACAGGCAGTTGGAAGCATTTTATATCTCACACAGGGAAGTCGCCCTGACATCGCTTTTGCAGTTAACTACGTTAGTCGCTTCAACAACTGTTTTTCACAGCCGCATTGGATAGCTGTTAAGCGCATTCTTCGATATCTCAAGGGCACGTCACACCTGAAGCTCGCATTCAAAAAGAGCACTTCAAATGCCCATGGATATTGTGATGCTGATTGGGCATCAGATGTTGATAGCCGCAAATCATGCACAGGCTATGTATTCCTTCGTTCGTCTGGTCCGATCTCGTGGAATAGTAAGCAGCAGCCAACAGTCGCACTCTCCACCGCAGAAGCGGAATACATGAGTCTATCTGCTGCCACCCAGGAAGCGATGTGGGTGAAGCAGATAGAGGGAGAGATTTTTGTCCAACCATCTCCGCCGATTAGCATCCTTTGCGATAATCGGAGTGCGATCAGTTTGGCAGAGAATAATGGCTACTCTGCAAGATGCAAGCACATAGACATACGTCACCATTTCGTTAGGCAAATGGTTGAAGAAAAAAAATGCATCATTCATTACGTCAATACGGAAGACAATGCTGCAGACTTGTTTACAAAAGCATTGCCTAAACAAAAATTTGACCATTGTCGCAAACTCTTTGGTTTAATTTAATGCCATTTCCGTATTTATGTTTTCTTTATTTTTTCTTCATATTTTCATAGTTTTAAACGTCTATATAAAGCGATCATTTTCGAACATTTGAGCATTCCCGTCGCAGCAGTCAACAGAAGCTGATTGTCGAATCAACAAGCGCGATTGAAATCACGAGTCAACAGAAGCTGATTGTCGAATTGAAGCAGTAACCATCATGGGTGGTACTCAGTCCAGCAATGAAGAAAAGACCATCGACACGAGCGGTACGATCAACAACAATGTCGTAATCAATGACCCGGTCGAAATTAAGAGTCGCGAGATCATTATTCTACTCAGCATCATCTGTATATTGTTGACATTACACTTCGCGATGTACGTTTTCAGCGCCTACAAGAAAGTTCTGAAGAAACGCTACACCAACAATCCAGCATAGATCGCCTGTAGTTTTTAAGTTCAATTTGATTTGATTTTTGAATTTTGAAGTTGTGTAATGCTTGAAATTTAATTATTTTTGAATTGTTATTGTTAAGAATTCTGATTCAGGGAGAGTGTTGTAAAAGTAGAATCATCATTTTAGTTTCCTGCTTATGTTAGCT
>NW_022602377.1:0-2064 GCF_009176505.1 Sitodiplosis mosellana | reverse complement strand
GCATAACAAATAACTCATTGCAGTTTACTTTTGAGATAATTTCGCCCAAAACTAGTTGAAACCGCTATATTCAGTCTAGGTAATATTACTCACTAAAACACAACTACTAGAAAGAGTTCTAGATCGAGTTAAATGATCACACTTAATCTTATGTTACTTGGAAATTTTTTCACGTGGAAATTTTGGATCGAAATTTACATTTGCTTCTTTCAGTCGAAAAGTTGAGATAATTTTTCTATAAACCAATTTTGTAAATGAAAAATAGCCATTCTGAAGCTTTTCAATGAGAAAAAAAACACTTCCATTCCAAAAACAGTGCCCGTCGAGAACTCTTATTTTAAAACAAAACAGTTGAAAACCATTACAATCTCGTCCATTTTTCCCATTACATTTGTATCACTTTGTTTTATTTCCACAGTTCTTAGTCATGGGTGTGAGTGGAGACAAGAAAAATGAGGATGGAATGCCAGACGGTAAGATTGGAGCTCCATTTTGTCATTAAGTTTCACTCTCAAATTCCATATAAAAAGCACTTTTCAATGTATGGAGTATATATTCTATCTGTGATGATCACAGTGTGATCTTTATTCAACATGATTATGCGATACAAAGCATACTTTGTACGTGTATCATTATACACTGTGTGAACTTAGCACATAGGCCAGTGTCGATCATTACACTTGGGTTACAGTCGATATAGTAATTTTTATGTTAAAATAAGGCAATGTAACGAAAGTTGAGCCGGTCAGTAGAAGTTGTTGTTGTGATTTCGTTTGTATTAGGCTCAATCTTCGCAATGTAACATACACAGACTATTGGATAACCCTTGTCCAATTTTCAGCCAATATATCAATCCATCCATATTTTCGGACAACTTCACTCATATTGTCTCATTTTGTGGCCAACTTCATACTAATTTACCTCCAAGTGCCAAATGTACAATAGTATGTATAATAGTAGTAGGGTTGGCCAAAAAATAAGACAATATGAGTGAAGTTGTCCGAAAATATGGATGGATTGATATATTGGCTGAAAATTGGACAAGGGTTATCCAATAGTCTGTGTATGTTACATTGCGAAGATTGAGCCTAATACAAACGAAATCACAACAACAACTTCTACTGACCGGCTCAACTTTCGTTACATTGCCTTATTTTAACATAAAAATTACTATATCGACTGTAACCCAAGTGTAATGATCGACACTGGCCTATGTGCTAAGTTCACACAGTGTATAATGATACACGTACAAAGTATGCTTTGTATCGCATAATCATGTTGAATAAAGATCACACTGTGATCATCACAGATAGAATATATACTCCATACATTGAAAAGTGCTTTTTATATGGAATTTGAGAGTGAAACTTAATGACAAAATGGAGCTCCAATCTTACCGTCTGGCATTCCATCCTCATTTTTCTTGTCTCCACTCACACCCATGACTAAGAACTGTGGAAATAAAACAAAGTGATACAAATGTAATGGGAAAAATGGACGAGATTGTAATGGTTTTCAACTGTTTTGTTTTAAAATAAGAGTTCTCGACGGGCACTGTTTTTGGAATGGAAGTGTTTTTTTTCTCATTGAAAAGCTTCAGAATGGCTATTTTTCATTTACAAAATTGGTTTATAGAAAAATTATCTCAACTTTTCGACTGAAAGAAGCAAATGTAAATTTCGATCCAAAATTTCCACGTGAAAAAATTTCCAAGTAACATAAGATTAAGTGTGATCATTTAACTCGATCTAGAACTCTTTCTAGTAGTTGTGTTTTAGTGAGTAATATTACCTAGACTGAATATAGCGGTTTCAACTAGTTTTGGGCGAAATTATCTCAAAAGTAAACTGCAATGAGTTATTTGTTATGCGAACGCTCAAACGGCCACTGTTAATGTGCGCGCAAAAAACACGTACTCGAGTGTGTTGTAGATTTGTGATCCAGTAGCCATTGCATGTCTGTGGATTACTGAATTAGTCCGTACATCAGTACATCAACAATAGCCGTTTGAGCGTTCGCATAACAAATAACTCATTGCAGTTTACTTTTGAGATAATTTCGCCC
>NW_022602376.1:0-4173 GCF_009176505.1 Sitodiplosis mosellana | reverse complement strand
GCATATGTGTATGATAAATACATAGGTGCATGCGCTCTCCGGCTATATTCCTTCCACCCGAAAAAGTTCAGAATTACATGAAAAAAAACTTAACCTATATCTAATCTATATATATAATATAAATTATATTCATTTTTTTTTGTATTTTCTAGTGTTTTTGTTTGATTTCTGAACTAATTACTATTTTTCTTTAGCTAATTTTTCAATCATCTTCGAGGTTACTCCAACCCATGTGTTTACATTGAACATCTTTTTGTATAAAAGAATGATTACAGCAATTAAAAGGATTATTGTTGTTGTTATTGAAATGATACATGAGTAAATAATGTGTAAAAATGTGGTTTCGGTTTCTTCGACCAATTCCAGTAGCAGTAAATTTACCCCTGTCTCTGATATTAACTTTCCCATTTCTTCGTTATTCGTAATTACATACAGTTTTGTCTGTTTTCTTAAATATATCAAACTGTGTTTGTTTAATGGTGGTTCAAAAATATGCATTTTTCCAATTGTATTATATTCTGTTGATATGAAATTTACATTTGCGTCATTATTATTTTCTCCTTTAAACGTATTTTGCGAATTCACTCCTATTGCGCCCAAAATATTTACTATTCGAGCGATATCGTCGCCCCCTTCTGGCTTTTTTCTGCAATTATCAAAAATATGGCCGGTTTTTTTACAAAGCCTACAATACATGTCTTCAGCCTTGATTTGTGAGCTGTCCGCGACTTCAGATTCAATTTCCATTGCTTCACGTATTGCTTCGTTGATGTCTCGCGTCGCTCTGTTCATGATGATATTTTTTATCTTTGAATCTGATATGCCCTTCTTGAATGATTTCGCAGCTCCCTTCGAAATTTCCAATCGCATTTCATCATTGTTGTACAATGCGCTTCTGTCCTGCACCAACTTTCTAGCACGTTCACCGTACTCGTGGATGGATTCGTTCTTCTTCTGTTTTAGATTATCAATTTGCGAACGCAAAAGATCCGTATTCTTTTTTAAGAAATGGTATTTCGTTGCAACTTTTTCAGAGATTTCATTCCAATCGCGATCGCATTCAGTGATGATACCCAGAACCTCGGTATTTGATTTTCTTTTCAATTCGTCGAAAAACATCTGTTCTTCCTCAGCAGTTCTTATTTTGCTTTGGGCTATCGTCGCTGTGGTTAAAAACTTCTGGAGATTATCAAATGATTCTCCGTTGAAAGTTACAATTTTATCCAAATTTCTTTCAAATTTTTCCAAATTTCTATGATGCCGTTGACTGTCCATCATCTGTGTAAATGCGTCAGCGATTACCATGTTATCGCGCTGTAATGGTGCTTGTATTGGTGCATGCACTTCGCGATTCATTGGTTGCTGATCCTCGTCCTCGTTCAATTCGTGTTGATGATAAAATGGATTCTGCCTCATTTGGTGATCGTTTCCTTGAAAAATATGCTCATTCTCGATATTTTCATTTCGGTGGTTAACATAGCGTGCGATTGCATTTATCTCCACTTGCATTTTATCCAGGCGCTCATTGAATAAATCCATTGACGCTGTGAATACTTTTTCAAATTGTTCGCCCAATTGTCCGAGTTGATTCAAATTCACGGCTTGCTGCTGATCGCTGCTCTTATTTTGTTCCAAAATCTCGGAAATTGCTTGTAAATTCTCTCGAAAAAGATCCATTTTTGACTTTCCACCTTCAGCCATTTTTATGATTAAATGTGTAATGCGTCCGAAAAATAATAGAAAAGTGTATAAAAATCGATTTGAATACCAATTCAAAGCGTTTTACTAATGGACGACCCGAATAATTTGCTCTCAAAATGTTTGCTTCAACAACGGGACGAAAACAAAATAAATGTGTAAAAACGCAATCAGCTGAATATTGATGGGACTATTAAGGCGGCTTTACACTTATTCTAAGCCTATTACAGCTCGACCCCTTTTTTCAATTGATCGTCCCGATCACAATGATTCAATCGATTAATTTTTCAGAAGAATTCTTATCGCTATTACAATGTTCAATTAGGGAATCGGAAACTATTCTTAATCAACAATATCAATTCGCAATCTTAATCACAATTTTTCTTTCAACTTAATAACACTTAATCTTAATAGCACTTGAATGCTTTGGTCCTCTTAACTTCAAAACCTTTTAAATTTGATTGTCCCAATCAATTGTGCAATTCAAAATGATGTGCGATATTTCAATGTAAAAAAATTCTTTCGGAATTAAAAATTCATTCAACAAAATTTCTGAAACAAAGTCAATTTAAAATTTGCTTAACTTCAAGTATGTTCAACTGAAAAAAATGTCTAAATTAAAGTTCGAATCAATTTCCAAATCAATTCAAAATGAATCTGAATGCCATACGAAATTTTCTTAACTAAAAAAATAACATTTCTTAACCAAAAGTTACATTTCTGAATTATGTGCGTATCGATATAATTTCGCTCAATTGAAAAAAAAAATTAAAAATGTCTGAATTAAAGTTTGAATCAATTTCCAAATCAATTTAAAATGAGTCTGAATGCAATCCGAAATTTTTCTTAACTAAAAATAACATTTCTGAATAATTATTCTCAAGTCAATCTAAGAAAATGAAAATTATATCTTAAAAAAATTCATCTGAACTTAATTATTTGAACTGAAAAGAAAACAAATTAATTAACTGAATTTAAATTATTACACGTCGAAATCTAATGATAATGTTTCGAGCCTTAGTGTAATCACTGAAGGAAAAGTAAAAAATTACGAAAATCTGAATTGGTTAGCTAGTTGCTCCACTCTGAATCGGAATCGTGCTGAACGGTGCTCTTTGTCAATCTGTACGGTCGGAATTGGTTGGCTGAACGGGCTCCACTGGTGCTCGCTTTCGATGGGCAATCTTTCAGAATATGTTGCAATGATCCACAATTGAAACAGGAACCTTTTACACGGCGATTCTTGGTACAATTTGCTGAATAATGACCGTAATCTGAGCAATTAAAGCACTGAACGTCGGACATGCTCTGAACTTGTGGGCCACTTGATGTGTTGGGCAATTTCTGAATCGGTTTCTCACTTGGCTTACGATTCGGAACAGAGGTATTGATCGATTTGTCACTTGAAGCGGCTGTTTTGGTTGCTGAAGGGTCACACTCGGAATTCGTTTCGGACAAGGTCACTTCCAACAGGCTCAAATTCAATTTCGCAATCTCTTGCAGATGTTCAATTATCGACAATTCCTTGCGTAAACGGTCAATTTTCGATGCGTACGACTTCAATTTGTCCTTCTCACTCTGAATACGTTGCTCAATATCGGAATCTTTGTGTTTCAAAAGAATGTGTTTTCGTCGGCGTGGACGCCTAATTGCTGAACAAACTTCACTTCTTTTTTGCTTAATTTTCGATCCATAGCGCTTCAATCGTAGTAGTCAATCGATGAGCACGTTTTCAGAAGAAGCGAGTATACGGAATTGCAATGTTAAACTCAATTTGAGGTTATGTTGCCACAGAACTCAAAACGGTACTGAATACGAATCGATGCCAATTGCACAATTTATCGATGATATACTGAATATTATTACGAAATTCGATGAAATACAATAAATACGATGACTGAACGTGCGGAATATTTTGTGCAAATTGTTTTTCGCAAGCTGATGAAGCTGATGCAATCCGATTAAATTAACAGAACGGCTGAATACAATGATGAATGCACGTGAACGATGTGTCTCCAATGTTCGTTCCTAAGCCAATTTTGACGATGCAATCAATTTAATTCTCAACGAAATCACTTCCAATTATCAACGCAAAAAAATAAATTAATGCCTTTAACTGAATAAACTGAATAATTCGGCTGAACAATTTCTTGCTCAATCCTGTTCGCAGAGTTGTAATGAGAAAAGTTGAACTATGATACGAATGGTTTATGCAATACACTTTATTAGAACCACTCTCACTCGCTGTCGTCCAAAGACTCCCTTGTACAATCGACTCAATGAATACGCTTGACGTTTATCTGGTGTCGTTCACTCTGTGAACGACACATAGCTACTACTGAATATTGATGGGACTATTAAGGCGGCTTTACACTTATTCTAAGCCTATTACAATCGAGATGATGAAAACTGCGAACTGCCCTTTTATTATAGTGGATAATATCAAAATGTGGTAAACGCCGGAGGAGAGTTCTA
>NW_022602375.1:0-6727 GCF_009176505.1 Sitodiplosis mosellana | reverse complement strand
CCTAGAAAAAGAAATTTCGTGTTAATTTTCATTTCTACAGAAATATCGTATTTTATTGGATAAAAGTGAAAATGATAAAGTAAAAGAAAGAACTTACCGAAAATTCAACGATAAATAGCACCGAAAACAAACCGTGTAGTAGATTCATTTTAATTTGCCAACCAAACAGAGTTTTAACCTGTTGCACAGTGATAGTAGAGAACCGTCTTGTACTTCTTTAGAAGATCCTTTGAATTCATTTGGTATTCCCCGTGCGGTGCTGCCTCTTTTATACCATTCATCTACTAATAGCTGACACGTGCCATGCAATCAATAATTGATGAATTGTGGTATTTTTCAGTTATGGAATTCATGAATTGAGGTCTACTAACACTATGCAGCAAATTTCGAAAACGAAATTCTCTCAAAAAGAGTAGACTCATTTCCAAGGTTTTTTGGTCCACTTAATCCAAACCTGATACGGAAACCGCAATGAACGTATCTTAGAAAACTAGACGTGCCAGGACAAACTAACGCCAGATTTGGATTAAGTGGGCCCAAAAAACGTTCTTGTTGTTGCATAGTGTAATCATATTCAGACACTAAATGAAGCTCAATAATAAAATTCCTCTGATGGATACGTGTAGCTGATACAATTTGTGGAAATTGATAGAAAAAAATGAAATACGTTCGAAAACATTTTAAATTCAGATGTAACTGGTTCGTAATTTGGTTATTTTCGGCTGTTGCCAATTGTTTTAACACTTACTCATTGTTTTTTGTGTACATTTTTGTTCTCCAGCCTGATGATGCTCCTAATAAGAGCGAAACGTCGCACAATAAACGAATAATCATTTTCGAAAATGGCTTTAGCCCAACACACCACTTTTGTGTTTGTTCAGATGGAATGAAAAAACGACAGCTATACCTACGTGTTATTGATTATAAAAATGGGATTAGCCAAATGCGCTTAATTACATGGGAATCATATATGCGTTCCTGGTGAGAAATTGGAGGCCAGTTTCTCAAAGCAAAAATGAATATCTTGAAATGTATTAGAACATTGCATGATGTATCTGTCTCCTATCTCTTCAGGAACACAAAAATGGTTCGCATTCCGCCTATGAACTGGCGGTTTGGGCCAATCCCATTTTTATCCTCGAAATCATGTAAGACATTTCCATAAAAAAACACGTTTTCTCGTCATTTCACACATTTTCGTTCGATTTCTTTGCACAAATCAGTGGTTAAATTACATGTATATAGTACTTATGAGCTTGGCAACAACCCTATCTAACCACGATAATCGTATAACTGCGCAGCGATCAATGGAAAATAAAATGAAATGCACTTTTCTCATATACTCGCATATTGTCTATTTAACTTTGAAATGGAATGACAGGGAAAAAAGACGGCAAGAAACGAATTTCTCACCGCATAAAAACCCTCATTCGAAACAAAAACCGTTAAAAAAATGGATAGTGAATAACAAGCAATGAGGACGCGTGCAAATAAAAGCACATTACTTCTTCGCCGTCACGCTCTGCAATAAGTTCAACAATGAAATTAAAAGGAATGTTAGGATAAGTTCATTATATTCAATCTACCTTCGGATCATTGATAAAATTAAGAAAGAGGGAAATGGGAAGAAAGCTTCCGCGACCACCTGTTGACGTTCCATTTACACCCTGGTTTATGCCCATGATTTTACCATATGTTTCTGAGACAACCGATCCGCTAGGATCGCCAAGTGGTTCAACAATTTCACCATCCGGCGTATCTTCACCGGCCATGAGAACACTGCCGGATTTGGTGGCTTAAATGACATATACTTTGCATCACAACGTCTTAATAAGTTTGGTTCGCGCACTACCCCATAGCCATTGGAGTAGAATAGTTTGTACTTTTTTCCGCCATTTTGAAAGTTTTTAATATGTGATTGCATACTTTTAGGGGTTTAGTTGAGCTTTGAAATATTCGATTACATAACCTTTAAATATCTGTTATCATTATAACCGTGAAATCGACATTTATAAAAAAGTTCCTACATTACATAAATGCGATGGTGGATTTGCATTTTTTTGAAATAATATACTGTCTGCCTGAAGATCATCCAGTTGAACAATATTTTTTAAGATTTCGAGTTATTAGAGGTGTGTCTGCTATATCAATTTTTGCAATTATTTTGTAATTTGTATTTGTAATGTATTTCATTAGAGGTGAAAGTTTTTGTTTATATACAATATTTACAAAGTTTTGACAATCTCCTAAAAATGTTGAATCTGAATGTTCAATGTAATTGATGTGGCAAATTCCGGTTAATGTTTCCATGAAATTCGTTGGTGTTCTTCGATGCAGATTGAAGATGAATTTTAAAATTGTGTTTTGCATTATGGCGAAGTTATTCATGTGTACGTTGGCTGCGGTCGACCAAACAGACGAGCCATAAGTCATAATCGGTCTGATTACGGCTTTGTAAATGAGAGTTTCATTGTCGGTGAAGAGTTGCGAATTTGGTGTGAGCATTGTGTATAGCGCTTTGAAGCATGTGTTTGCCTTGTCGATCGCATTCGTGATGTGTTCGCCAAATGTCAATTTCGAATCAAAAGTGACTCCGAGATATTTGACCGACTTTGACAATTCGATGGTATGCCGTCCCTTTCTCAGTGGAATTGTTGGGATTCTTCGACGTTTGTTGTTGAATGGAAAAATGATGCCCTGAGTTTTGTTCACGTTGATTTTGATTTTCCATTTGATGAAATATTCTTGGAGTAACGCAAGCGTTTTGTTCAATCTGCTGATAATTGTGTTCGATTTTTTGGCTAATGTGTAAATTGATGTATCGTCCGCATACAGCGCAGTGTTGACTTTGTTGTCCGTCGGCATATCGGCTACGTATAACGAGTAGAGCAACGACGAGATGCAAGTACCTTCATTGATGTGAACAGCAAATTGTCGGTTTTGAATGAATGCGTTGATGAGTCTCAGTAAATAAGTTGGCAATTTCATTTTGATTAATTTGTAGATGAGGCCATCGTGCAAAAATGAATCGAAGGCTTTTTCGATGTCGAGCAAAACAACGCCTGTCGATTTGCCTTGGAATTTGTTGTTCCAAATAAACTGTTTGAGGCGAGTTGCTTGATGGTTGGTGGAATGCCTGCGTCGGAAACCGAATTGTTGCTTTGGTAGCAGTTCTTTCTCTTCAACGAGAGTTGAGTAAACTGATAGGTCGGTAGCTACGTGGATCACACGGTGGCTTGCCGGACTTTAAAATTGGACTTACTTTGACAATTTTAAAACTGGCGGGCCAATGACTCGATTTGATGCAATCATTCAGTACATTTGTTAGCCAGACAATAGCTGTTTGCGGTAGATTCTTCAGCAGGATATTCTGGATTGTGTCTGGGCCGGCTGATTTGAACGGTTTGAGTGATTTGATGAGATTGGTGACTTCATCGACATTGATATTAGGTGATTGGCAGTGCAACCACGAGAAACAATTGAACGTTCTCACTGTGTTAGTCACAACGGTATCATTTTCATGGGTGAAATCTGCTGTGAATTTGTGTGATTCTTCGAAAATTTTCGATAAGCAATTTGCTTTGTCGGTGTCATCAAATGTCTGAGATCCATTGACTTTGATTTTGTTGATGGTGGAATCGAATTTGCCGCGGTACTGTTTCGACAAATTCCATAACTTTTTGCTGCCTTTGGCGATACTCTTCAATCTGTTGTCCAAAATTTATTGCATTCCGATTTGACTGTGATGTTAATTTGCTTTTGGAGTCGATTCAATTCACCCTTCAAATGACTTTTCATCGCAATTATTTCAGATAATCATATAACTCTATGGGTAAGATTGAGAGTAGTGTATGTTTCATTGACTTTGTTATGAAAGAGAAGAGCAAGTTTCTGTCGACTTAAAAATGGTTAAAAGCGAGTATGTTCGTTTTTAGCGGGTCCTCGCGGTTTTTCACGGTTTTCGCGGAACTGATAAGAGATAACAACTTAGTGTCTTCGGCAAAGTTGTAGCACTCGAGGTCTCCTATAACATTGCTGAATTCAATTATCTCTTATCTCTTATCAGTTCCGCGAAAAGCGCGAAAAATGATAAGAAAAAAAAAGTTCTATATAAAATTTGCTTTTCCATGTGCGCGATTTGCGCGCAATTGATAAGAGATAAGAGATAACTGTATTCAGCTTAGTTATAGAAGACCTCGAGTACTACAATTTTGCCGAAAACACCATGTTGTTATCTCCTATCAGTTGCGCGAAAGCCGTGAAGACCGAGGAGGCTAGACGGTACTACAACATACTCTACTTTAACGCCAACAGAATCATCAGAAAACATACTCGCCTTTTCAAAAATATAAATCGAAGAAAAAACATACTCCACTCTCAATCTCACCCATAGAACTGTGCATGGACTAATGAAAAATAAAATGCATTTTTCTCAAATTTTCAAATTTATTCGGTTCTTTTGTTGAACATCAAATGACAGGGGCAAAAAAGAGACGGTATTCAGCTTTTTCAGGCGCCTAAAACCCCTTTTTTCAAACAATTCTTGTTCTTTGATTAGGTCCCACCTTTGGCTTCCGGATCCAAT
Organism: Sitodiplosis mosellana; assembly: GCF_009176505.1. Classification (NCBI taxonomy): domain Eukaryota; kingdom Metazoa; phylum Arthropoda; class Insecta; order Diptera; family Cecidomyiidae; genus Sitodiplosis; species Sitodiplosis mosellana. Next base: position 2,142 of record NW_022602375.1, on the reverse strand, counting down.
CAAGCAACGGTGCAATCGGTTGAAAAATAACTGGCTCACCACCCGAATGAAATATGGTCATGCCCACGAGTTTGTTATTCTTTTTCGAAATAATTGGACCTCCAAACGTAGAAGGAGTTCCCATGCTTTCATCTAAAGTGTAACACATCAAATGATTTGCATCAAATAAGGGGTGCACTTTCGGTTTGCATTTGGCGCCATCCAAATACTTTGTATCATAACGCCTCGTTTTCTCTGTTCCATCCAATATCATATCACCGTAGACAGTGACCATTTCGGACGGGTCATTCATTTTGTAATCTTTGTCCACCAAATCGATGCTGCCGACGTTATCGTTGAACTCCAACGGCTCTTCAAATGTAATCTTGGCAACGTTAAATGCGAATCCCGACAATGAGTATTTCTTATGAATTTCTATCTGGTCTTCAGTGACTTCAAGTTTTGTCGGATTGCTTGATAGTTTATTAACAATTACGTAGACATATGGGGCGCCGAGCACACTATGCGCACAGGTCAAAATCTCCGTTTTCGACAAAATGATTGCATTAAATTCTAGTTGATCATCTTCGTCAGCATCGGCAAAATCTTCTTTGTAAGCAGTAAGAAATTCTGTAATAGGGAAACATCTTCGAATAAATATTTATGTTTATGCATCATAAAAAATCTCCACTTTTGCCTCTCCTCTATTTAAAATTAAAAAAGTGACGTTAGAAACGGTTTGATTTAGTTCGAATTTCGGATGCACACTTACTTGCCGGTGCCAATATATCGGCTATAAATTTAGCTTCGTTAGGTGTAAGCGGAGGTGGAATTGGTTTCACGCTCTGAAATTAATGCAAAAAATGATTTTGTCCGCGTTGTGGAGAATAAAAATTGGGGCATTGTGATTAGATACCTTTGGGTCATGAATAAAATCAAGAAATAGAGTAATTGGAAGGAACGATCCGCGACCACTTGTTTTTCCAATACCCGTAGTTATGCCCACGATTTTGCCATTTGTTTTTGAAACGACTGGTCCACCCGAATCGCCGTGTGTAATAGTTTCGCCATCATTCGTAGCTTCACCAGTTGTAAAGTACAAAGTCTGACTTGTCATAAATATGTTGGCTCGTTCAACACCAGATATATAGTTCGCATCGCAACGCCTCAATATCAATGGTAGATTCAACATGCCGTACCCATAGATAGTGACCACTTCTGATGGATTATTCAATTTGTAATCCTTATCCACGAGTTCGATACTGCCAACGGTATCGCTGAATACTAACGGCGTTTTCAGTGTAATTTTGGCAATATCAAATGCACCAAAAATTAATCGACTATAATGAGGGTGCCATGCAATGTTCTCTTTTTCGACTTTGATTTTAATTTTCTGGTTTGCATCTGATACAACTTTCGTACCAGCTACCACATAAACATATGGGGCCTCATACACACAATGGGCATTCGTGATAATTTCCGTTTTCGACAGAATAAATGCGGTACACATATTCATCATTTTTCTACCGGCATCATTTGGATGGTCTTTGTATTCATGCAAATATTTTGTAATAAAATCGTTTCATTCTCAGTAAAAGCAATAATATTTGAAGAAAAACTGAACACACACACAAAATTGCTAGGGGAAACCGCGAATTCTTGATCTACGAAATTCGTTTCTATCATTTAGTTTTAATACCATCTGTATGTTGACTCAAATATTTGACTAAATCTATGATCCACTATGAACGATAATTTTGACCACCACAAAGTGATGAATTTTCTGACAGTAAACCGACAACGCACAATTGAAAGTTATCATTTACAGTGAAACGTTTCTGGAGAAAGTTCGAAAAATGTCACAGTTGTAAATAATATATTGTTTGAAAAAAATTATAAAATCTAGCATTATTTTCAATTTTCTGAAGCGTGGTCAGCCCCTAGCAAAATTGATAGAATATTTGAATTTTTCGGACAAAAATTCACACGAAGAAAAAAGAAAATGATTCTAAAGCAGACTTACTTGCGGGGGCATGGATTCCAGCTACAAACTTTGCCTGTGACATGTTTCCAATCACTTCGCCCTTAAGAAGAGCTTGCGAGAAAAAGCCATCTGTTCATTGGAAAAGAAGTTGAAATTTCGAATTGAATATTATAAAAGTC
>NW_022602374.1:0-11421 GCF_009176505.1 Sitodiplosis mosellana | reverse complement strand
GCTTTTCCCCATTGTGAATCCGCATATGAACTGTCAAATGTGATTTGTTGATCGTTCTATATACGCAAATGTCGCATTCGAATTGGAGAGGATCGCATAACTTTTCATGATTGATCTTATCGGATTCGTGTTCAAATCGTTGATAACATTTCGAACAACGAAACTGAGGTTTCGGACCATACGTTTTCTTATGCTTGTTCAAATCACCTTTTCGTGCAAAGGACTTTGAACAAACATCACACTGAAACGGCTTTTCTCCAGTGTGAGTTCGCAAGTGTACTTTGAGGTTAAACTTGTCTCTTGCCAAATGATTGCACACATGACATTTGTGCTTCTTTTGCTTTTTGGTCACTTGATTCCTGGGAATAGTTTGTTTGTTTTGTCGTTTGGAGCTTTTATTCCGTTTCTTTCCACTGCCAACTGGTTGCAGTGGTTGAACATCGATTGTGTCATCCATAGGCACGTCGTTGTCATTGGCGGCGCCTTCATTCGATCGTTCACGACGTGCTGAGTCCTTTTCTTTGACCGTTTCTTCTTCTTCACATTTCATTTCATCCTTTACTACATCGAAGTCATAGCCAAAGTCGACCGGTCCGTCGTAATTCGCACGATATCCTCCCTCAACTCTCGGCCGTGGTATGTTCATGACACTTTCTTCGCCGTCGTTGGGCTCTTCCTTAATACCAGGCTCTTGCTTGATTTCAGGCTTCGTAACTTTTGCCTTGCGCTTGCAGCGTCGACCAGAAACACCTTTGAATGGGTTCATTTTCTGTTGAATTCAAGAAAAATACTGAAAATTAATCTTTTATAAATAAATCAACTCCATGCAAACCACGTGTTAGTCGCGTCTACAGCAGAGACAAAAGAAATGCACACCAAATGTTGACATAAGCCGGTGTTTTAGGTTATTGGTTATCAATTTTCATAAAACTTCGCTTTGTTTGTCACTTTTAGACCGAATTTATACTCAAAAATTGACATTTGAATAAATGAAAAATATCCAACACTTACGTTTGTCGTCGCCCTTTTTTCTGCTGAAAATGCTTTTTTCCACGTAACTTTCAAGATGTCAGCCATACTCCGTGGCTGAGAGAACAATCCAGAACAACGCGCAGTTTGTAAGCTACGGCATCAGTGCTAAAAGTTACACAATTGCAAGCATGCTATTTGTATTGGTGTGTTTCGTTGAGTTTTCAACGACGCAAAGTGACACTTCATCCCGATTCGTAGCTGTCAATTGCGCAAATTCAGAGCTCATTTCAAAAATGTCGGTTAAATTCATGCAAAATTTTTCTTCTACAATTTCCAATTTGTTGAAATAAATGTTCTGAAACGAAACGTTTTTTTCTTTGATAATAATGATCATTCTGCTATTCGAATAAAAAATCTGCGATAATTGTGCAAATGACATTCGAATAATGAAATTTTTAACTCTACCGCTATCATCTATTGCCATTGTCCCGAAGAATATGGTTTTACGAAATATTTGTTGAGTCGAAGCAAAGAAACAGAATGGATGGCTGAATTGAAAGCAAAGTCGATGGAAACGACGGACATTTTGGTGCTTTCATTCCGCATGATAGAGAGATATTCAATTGTCAAACAATAACCAACTCATTCGTTGTGTTTATGTTAAAATGTAAACAAATTTGTATTGCAGAATTATGCATGTTTCGCTAACCGCAACAAACGAGGGGCAAACCACTCAAAAGTAATACTGTGTATTAGTAATACTGTGTATTAGTATTACTTTAAGTAATACTAATGTAAATATTACCTTGTATTACTTTAGTATTACTTTTTTCAAACAATAGTATTATTTTTAAAAGGAGTATTAATTTATCAAAAGTAATACCACTTTTACCTAGTATCACTTCGTATTACTTCGCAGGTATTATGTATTACTTTTGAGTGGATTGCCCCTTGGCAACAAATGTTATTCTAAATTCTGGCTCAACAAATGCGTGAAATTTAAACGAAACAATTTCATCCGATCAACAATAATATTCTAAAAATCCAATCGAATCGGATACATCCGCTTGTGACTTGCTCTTGGATTATAAGATTCGAATAACTGTGTTTTTTCATATTATGGGAAATCGAATGTTTTTCACTGAAACTTTCTGCAATTCGAATAAAGTGAAATCAGCTTATGGCTGGTAAATCAAAACAAAGCTCTGACGTCTACTATGCGAAACCACTGTAGTGCGTTTTGTTTTTAAAATAGATAAAATTATACTCAGTATTGCGAAATGTGAGACAAATCATACTGTCGACTTGAGAGCGTTAGCCGTTGGGAATGTTGCAAATTGGCACTATTAGCTTAGCTGTTCAAACATATTACATTCAGATCTGACCGTCTTTATTTCAAGTCTGTCGTTGCTTCTTCTGCTACCGTTATGTCAATGTGTACAATGTGCACGAATTGCGATGCAAATACAAATAAAATGATTTTCAGCCAAAGCATTTCTTTAATCTAAAAAGATGAAGAGAAATGATGCAGTAACGTTTTGGAGTGTCGACAGAAACGATGCAATAAGCATTCACAACGATCATAATGATTCGAGTTGAACTGGTGATTTTATTTCTGTTGCTTGTGATTTGTCAGTGGCAAGTAGAATGTGGAAACAAAACAGGGACAGATTGGTCGATTCTATATCAAAGAGTTCTAACCCTCCAATTCGGATTAATCTACAACAAAAATTTGGATAAATACGTGAATTTATCAGAGCATTCGACCAACGATAACAAAGCGCTAATCGATGACAGAACCAAAGTTAAACGATCATACAACACGAAACAATGCATAAAAGATTTGAGAACGATTCAAGAAGCGTTTAATGATCGAAAGAGCAATTGGGCGAATGAAAGTAAGCCATTTTCTTCGAATTGAACGTGTTAATTTTACTGAAACACCATGATCTTTTATTTACCCAAAAACATATCTCAAACAATTTGTTACGTAGTGTTAGGTGCATGGGGCAAGATGCCGCCGGTTGGATTTAATAAAGATTTTGGAAACTTTGATCGATGTCATGATTTACAAATGAACAAATCGATTAACATTGAAACGCAATACTGTTTGGCCGAAATTGATTCAACAAAATCCAATGTAGGATACATGTAAGGCCATATTAAAAATTCTATTCCAAATAAAAAGTTTGACAATACTTAAAAAGAGTAGAAGATTCTTCTACTGCGTTTCAGAGAGTGCATATTTGCTGCTGAGCAGGCATGAGCTGAGCTGAATTTACTGACTCAGGCACCTGAAGAGGTATTTCAACGCACTTATGGTGCAAAATTCTCATTGTTAGCTGAGATCCACGTTGTTCATCAATTACATTAAGGTGAATCTCAGCTAACAATGACAATTTCACACCGTAAGTGTAGTAAAATACCGCTTCAACCGCCTGGCGGAGTCAGCAAATTCAGCTCAGCTCAGGTCTGCTCAGTAGCAAATATGCACTCTCTGTTCCGTTTTAAGCATGAGCTCAATATTTTAATTTTCTTCGTACACCGTTTCCAGCACACCTGAATGGTTGCAAGTGGGCATGTGTTTGCCGAATTCGTGTGCGCCATCACTGATAGCCACCATATTGAATGATTATTTGGATGCAAATAAAATGATTCAAATAAATATTCGGGCAAGTCTATGTAGATTCAAAAATGACAACTCAACTCTTTTCTTCAGTTACAAACTCTTCATGTAAGTTTATTTTCCATCGACTTCGAATTATTCAACTGACAAAATAGTTCTTTTCTTTAAAGTGCATTCCTCACGATGGTACTTGGTTTAGTCATTTTGAGTTCGATTTATGATGTTACATTCACTGTACGAGATGGTAGGTGCAGACAATTCATTTAAAAAGAGCCATCAATTGATTTTTTTATAATTGCAATTTGTCTAGAACCGAAAAACCCATTGTTGCTGGCCTTTTCAGCGTACACAAACGGGAAAAATCTGTTTGCATGCAAATCAAATCAGTCGCCCAATGTCATGCCATTTTTAGATGGGATACGCGCTATTGCTGCATTATTGGTGGTATCAGCTCATTTCGATTGGTTCGGTCTGGAAGCTGTCGTGAACACAGGCCCCTATGCATCGGTTGCTGCCCAACTCAAACGGATTTTTGTCAGTGGTCGCTTCTCTGTGGATACATTTTTCGTCCTAAGTGCACTTCTCGCGGCTAATAAAATGCTCAACGAACATTCAAAGTAAGTAACTGAATTGGAAAATCGGTCTATTTTAACTTTTGTCACCCTCTGCTTGTCTGCCATAAGGACCAATGTATTTTATGCAATATTGTGCAGAAGTGGCACCGAAATACAATTTGCGGTATTCTTGTTGTTGTTGTTGTTGTTGTTGTTGTTGTTATCAATTTCGCAACAATCACTATCATTGCCTAAAACTCCATTTTACCACAATTTGTACAGTTTGTACACTTCTGCATTGCGCCAGCCACCAGCAGTGGTTGCTTTTGAATAATTTAAAAATGAAATTTTTTCCTTTTAGAAATGGTCGATTAAACATTCCTGTTTTATACTTGCAACGCATGTTACGCTTATCTCCAGTATTGACAGTCGTTGCACTTTTCTACCGATTTTTTTTACAATTCTGTGCAAATGGACCGGCATATAGTCTTTATCTCGACCCTAAAAGGAAGAATTGTGAAAATTCCATGTGGGACTCAATACTGTACTTCGATAATTTGCGCATGAAACAGGTACTTCTGTGTGAAGCATTCGCAATATCCACAATTTTCTTTTTCAAACATATCAAATCAGTGTGTTCTAGGATCCTGGTATCTGGCTGCGGATATGCATTTGTATCTCTTGACACCGTTTTTGGTGTTGCTATTGCAGCGTCATCCAAAACGATTCATGGCTTTTTCGTCTGTGTTCATTTCAATTGATTTCATTTTATCATTGGACAAAAAACTGTTTGGCTTGGACGGGTTTGTATCATCGACATATTTATTTAGATTAGAAATATTATCAAGTTCATTGTAAAATTTCTTCACAATCAGATATGACAGCCATTTTACAACACAATCTCACATCACACCATGGTTGATTGGCGTTATTTTTGCTTACATTTTATTGCGAATGCGTTCGACAACACCTATTCGTCTACCAAAGGTAATGAATAATTCTAGCGAATGAATATTTTTTCAAAATGACTACAAACCGAACCTTTTCAGTTGTTGAATATTCTTCTATTGACTGGATCAGTGAGTGTTTTTCCGTTGCTTACATATGCGATTGGGCACGTGGATGACATCTTTTGGAAAGGACGGGTTTGGTGGTCATTATCAGTTAGCTACATCATATTCGCATGCGTAAATGGTCAGGGCGGTATCATTAATTGGCTTTTATCACTACCACGGTGGCAACCGATATCACGGCTTAGCTATAATCTATATCTGATTCATATACCGGTAATCGCGATTATACATGCTAACCGACAAGTGCCGTGGTATTTTTCGTCTCTTACACAGGTAGTGATAATTCATTTGGTTTGCGCTTTAATTTACAATTGAATTAACGTGAAATTTGAACACATTTAGGTGCACGATCTGTTTTTAGTTGCGTCCACTTCTTGTGCCGCTGCTGTTGTGCTAGCATTGACAATCGAAATGCCGGTAATAAATTTAAGCCACATTTTCTTATACAAAAATAAAAATAAAGCGCGATCTTAGGATTAGGAAATCAAGATTTCATTCGAAATATCAGTTTTATTTTCAAAACATTGATAAAATACTTTATTCTCATTTACACAATTTATCCTATACATTGACCCCATGTCGTCCTGTTGGATCTATCTGCCTCATGGGACTAATTCTCCATATAATTATAATTATATGTGAGCTATTGGAAGGCATGTCGAATTACCGAAAACTTTTTTAGCGAATCCAAAAGTACCGAAAATCATAAATTCGTCCAACAAATGCTATTTTGAATTCTGGTATAACAAATGCATTAAAGTACGAATTACCCGTAGCACTAACAGTCTGTGCCATTTTTTATATGGCGTCTCCACTCGTATAAGGTTTGTATTATGAATGTTAAGATGCGTGCAACGCCTTTCAATGCAAAAACAATACAAATGGAGGATGTCACACGGGTGTTATCTGTACTGGAACCGTATATATTTACCGATATTTACACAGTATTTTCGCGTAAGAGTTAGATGTATGTGTGAGTCACGACACATGCGATTATAAATTATGTGAGTAGAATTAAACTGCTGAGACTGAATACTAAACTTTATCGTGAGTTTGCAAAAGCGGAATTAGAATAAGTTAGAATGAACTCTCGCTCTGTCCATGAAAGAGAATTCATTTATATTCTAATTCTTTTGTAATCGGAAGTCTCAGGAATATTTTCTGAAAACTCGACAAAGAATGAAGCGAATGGACAACTAATCGGAAAAAGCTCAAATCAAGTATAAATACAATATAATGAAATTCCGCTTTGAATTCGAAACATGAGATATCATGGTATCAACACATTTCCCAAACACCACTTGTTCCATTCCTTGATCGAAGAAATTGCTGTGAAAATAAGGACAGAAATAAAAGTCAACTCTCTTCGCTTTTTGTTTCAATTTATTTCAGTTTTGTTTCATTCGAAAATGGAGCTTAGATCTAAGGTGGTATTCATGAAGTTTTTGTATTGAAGAATATTGAATGTTATTTCAAATTGATTTCAAAAATTGAATTGGTTTGAAAGTGTTTCAAATGTATAAAAGTGTAAGTTCAGTTATTGCGTTCATTTAAGCGCATCCAGCTCAACTATTTGTTAATGAGTTTATCGACTTATGCAAATATGCGATGCATGATTTGTCACTTCTTCAAACGGTGAACATTTTTCATGTGTTGATTGGCATCGCCTTTCCTGACAAAGCTTGCTGCACACACTTTGCATTGAATCCGCTCTCCGGTGTGATCTTTTCGCATGTGAATCTTCAACGTATTTTTCGAACGAGAATGCTCTTCACACAAATGGCATTGATACTGACGCCGGCCACAGATGTCTTCATGAACCTCTTTTGCATCTTCGGTTGCGTATCCTCCGAAGCACTTGGAGCATTGGAATGGGAATTGGTCGCTGTGTGCTGTAGACAAATGCTGATTTAAATAAATCTGTTCAGAGAATTGTTTGCTGCAAATTTCACATTCGATCGATCTTTTGGCTCCGTGTTTTGATTGCATGTGCCTCTTGAATGTAGTCTTGTGGACAGTTTTGTAATGACACTGATTACATGCGAAAAGTCTTCGTTGGCAGCGCGTTTCGTGTGTTTGCTTATCTTCTGGAGTGGCAAATCGTCGGCCACATTTCGAACAAGCATTCGGCTGTCCATCGATGTGGGTCATTGAATGACTTCGGAGACGAGTGTTGGTTGTAAACGACTTGAAACAAATTGAGCACTCGAACGGCTTTTCCCCGGTGTGAATCCGCATATGAACTGTCAAATGTGATTTTTTCATCGTTTGGTATCCGCAAATATCGCATTCGAATTGCTGAGGACTACATAGCCTTTCATGATCGATCTTGACTGATTCGTGTTCGAATCCTTGATTACATTTTGAACAACGAAATTGGCCATGCGTTTTCTTATGACGGTTCAAATCACTTTTTCGTGCAAAGGACTTCAAACAAACATCACACTGATACGGCTTTTCTCCAGTGTGAATTCGCAAGTGTCGCATGAGTTTAGACTTACAACTTGCCAAATGATTACACACATGGCATTTGTGCTTCTTTTTGGCCGCTTGATTCCTGGGAATCGTTCGTTTGTCTCGTCTTTTGGAGCTTCCATTCCGTTTCTTCCCGCTACCGACTGGTTGCGGTGGTTGCACATCGAATGCGCCTCCCATAGGCTCTTCGTTGTCATCATCGTTTGCGGCAGCGGTGTCATTCGATCGTTCACGAGGTGCCGAGTCCTTTTCTGTGCCCGTCTCTTCTTCTTCACACTTGATATCATCCTTTACCTCATCGAAGTCATAGTCAAAATCGAATGGCCCATAATAATTCACACGATATCTTCCACCAACTCTCGGCCGTGGTATGTTCATGACAGCGTCACTGCCGTTGGGCTCTTCCTTAATACCAGGCTCTTGCTTGATTTCAACCTTTGCGGATTTCGATTTGCGCATGCAGCGTCCACGAGAAACACCCTTGAATGGGTTCATGTTCTATTGGATTAAAAAAAACATTGAAAATCAAAATTTAACAAATCAATCAACTCCTTGCAAAACACGTGTTTGTCACGTCTACAGCAAAGACGATAAAATGCGTACCAAAAGTTCACCTAAGCCATTGTTTTAGACTATTGGCTGTCAATTTTTATAAAAATCCGCTGAATTTATCAATTTTACGACCGAATTACAAAATTTCATACTCAAAAATGGACATCTGAATAAATGAAAAATATCCAACACTTACGTTTGTCGTCGCCCTTTTTCTGCTGAAAATTCTTTTTTCCACGTAACTTTCAAGATGTCTGTCTCACTCAGTGGCTGAAAGAACAATCTAGAACAACGTACAGTCTGTAAGCGACGACATCATTGCTAAAAGTCACACACTTGCAAGCATGCTATTTGTATTGGTGTGTCAATTCAGAGCTCAGTTCAAAAATGTCGGTTAAATTCATGCAGAATTTTTCATTTTCGATTTCTAATTTATTGAAATAAATGTTTTGAAACGAAACGTTTTGTTCTTTGGAAATAATGATCATTCTGCTATTGAAGCTATGAAACTTTCGATTCTACCGATAAATGATATCGTCACTTGTCCGAAGAAGATGAGTTTCACGAAGTAATCATTGAGTCGAAGCAAAGAAACCGAATGGATGGCTGAAAATTGACAGCAACGACGGACATTTTGGTGCCTGCATTCCGCATAATAGAGAGATGTTTATTGGTCAAACAATAACAAACTCATTCGGTGTGATTATGTTAAAATGTAAACAAATTTGTATCGCAGAATCATACATGGATCGCGAACACAACAGGTGCCACTTTAGATTCTGGCTCAACAAATGCATTAAATTTATTCGAAATAATTTCATTTTGTTGATTAATAAAATTTTGAAGATCTGATCGAATTGAAACACTTGAATTTACGCTGTCTTTCTGCACAAAAGTTAGATGTGTGAGTCATGGCACATATGAGTATAGATTATGTGCAGAATACAACTGAGTTCGCAAACATATGTGTCAGTTGAACAAAATGCAGTCGAATTGAACCCATGAGAGAGAATACCAGACTTAATTGCAATATTTACAAAAGGAGAATTTGAATAAGTTTGCTGAAAAAGGGAACTAGAATTTGTCGCGCGAGTTAATGTCTGATATGAATATTCAAACAGATTTAAATAAAATGCTTAGAAACTTTTATTCTCTTTGTGCACTATGTGCGTTTATTGATAATAAAAGAGTGCCAGTAACAGTGCTTACGGGTTATTTATATGTTTTCAAATCTAATCATTTTAGAACGAATTCGATAGTTATTTCGTTATGGTAGAACTTGAAAATTAAAATCGAACAATTAAATAGTATATAATTAAATTTGATATTGAAATTGAAATTGGATCGTATGTTCGAGTTCTATCATGATGAAATAACCAATATTAAACTTGATATTGAATTTTGATTTGGACCATGATGAATTTAAGATTGAATTTTCTATATTTACCAAAAGTTAATTAATATCAATAAGAGAACAATATATGAACTAAATGTGTATGAATTTACTTGTGCATTGTGCAAAATATAAAAATATTTAGAATATCAAAGATAAGTGATATTAACTCGCGCAAAAGAGAGTCATATTGCTGTTGTATTCGAGGCTGAACAAAGTCATAGTGCGACAGTACAAAGGGTCGTATTTGCGTACAAACATTTCGAAGTGCCTTTTTTGTGTACAACGTATTCAAATACTGTAGTGGTGAACATTTCGATTGAGTCTGTGATTCATTCTCAGTGGTTCAATTAAGGCTAATGAGATCCAATTCATCATGCATTTATGCTGGCAAATTGGGCAAATTCAATAAATGAAATCGCATAGAACCAGTCAGTGTCCATGATAGAGAATTCAATCATCTTTTAATTCTTTTGAAATCGGAAGTCCCAAGAATATTATGATATTTTCGCAACACTCGGCAAAAAATGAAGCAAATGGTCAATTGATCTGAAATCAATTCAAATCAAGGATAGGGGTATTGCAGCGACCATAAAACATATGTATTTCATCAAGTTTATCAAGATCTTTCCAAGTTCATGCATAGTGTCGAACTTTTGTTCAAGCTCTACCATCTAAATGTACAGTAAAATAATTTACGGGCACGACGTAAGATGGCGTTTTTTCTGGTCAAAAAAGTTGTAATATCCCTTTGAAATCAAGTATTTGGATACAATACAAAAGTAATCCGATTTGAGTCCGAAACATTATCGTAAAAATTGACAAACTCAATTAAAGTGCAGAGTTGATTTCGTATCAACACATTTTCCAAACACCATTTGTTGCATTCGTTGATCGAAAAAATTGCTGTGAAAATAAGGACAGAAACAAAAGTCAACTCTCTTTTCTTTTGGTTTCAATTTATTTCTGTTTTGAATCTAAGATTGTTTTGAAAAATATTGAATGTTACTTCGAAATGATTTCAAAAATTTAATTGAATTCAAAATGCTTCAATTGTATGAAAGTGTAGTCAATTTCCAGCTCAACTATTTGTTTTTAAATCTGAAAACTTATGAATATATGCGAGGCATGATTTACCACTTCTTCGAACGGTGAACTGTTTTCATGTGTTTGTTAGCATTACTTTCATCGGTGAAGCTTGCTTCACACACTGTGCATTGAATCCGCTCTCCGGTGTGATCTTTCCGCATGTGTGTCTGTAAAACATGTTTACCTCGATAATGCTCGTTACACAAATAGCATTGATAGCGACGGTGGCGACAGCTATCTTCATGAACCTCTTTTACATCTTCGGTCGCGTATCCTCCGAAGCATTTGGAGCATTTGAATGGGAACCGGTCGCTGTGTGCTGATGATAGATGTTGATTTAGTTTGATCTGTTGGACGAACTGTTTGCTGCAAATTCCACATTTGATCGACCGTTTAGCTCCGTGCATTGATTGCATGTGCCGCTTGAATGTAGTCTTGTGAACAGTTTTGTAATTACACTGATTACATGCAAGAAAACTTCGTTGGCAGCGCTTTTCGTGTGATTCTTTCTCTTCTCGGATGGCAAATCGTCGACCACATTTCGCACAACAGTTCGGCAGAGCATCTTTGTGGGTCATTGAATGTCTTTGGAGATCAATGCTTTGTGCAAACGACTTGAAACAAATTGAGCACTCGAACGGCTTTTCCCCATTGTGAATCCGCATATGAACTGTCAAATGTGATTTG
>NW_022602373.1:0-4440 GCF_009176505.1 Sitodiplosis mosellana | reverse complement strand
TTTAATTATATTTCATCGACAATTAAATAGATCTTCAAATCTTCTGAGGTTATGGGCCCAGATACGGAAAACAATTGAATTAAATTAAATATTTTTTTTTTCATTTGTGAAAGAATTGCCGGTGATTGCGAAATTCATTTTTGCGGAGGAACAGTATTGAAAACAAGATGGCGGACAACGGCAACATAATTAAAATACCACAGTTTGATGGCACGAATTTCAACAACTGGAAATATCGTGTGGGTATTTTGCTGGACGAGAAAAATTTGCGACGATTCATCGACACAGACATTGAAGATATTGTAAAGGAAGATGATTACAAAGGCAAAGCTACCGAAATAGCTAAGGTTCGCATGGAAGAGAAGAAATGTGTTTCAATTTTGGTTCAAACGATTCAAGACGGCCAGTTGGAATTAGTCAAAGACAAGACGAGTGCGAAACAAATGTTTGATGGGCTGTGTGCCATTTTCGAAAGAAAAAGCGTCGCGGGATATTTGCTAGCGAAAAAGCAATTGCTCTTGATGAAATATCGAGAGGGCGATGAAATGATCGAGCATTTTGTCAAGTTTGACACGAAAGTTCGCGAACTCAAGTCAAAGGGTGCTGAGTTGAAGGAATTGGACATCATCGTGCATTTGTTCATCACATTGCCGGAGAGTTATGATAACTTGGTAACGGCGTTGCAGACGAATATCGATCAGGATAAATTGTCTTTGGAATTCGTGAGAACACGATTGTTGGATGAACACAATAAGCGATGTGGTCGTGAATCAACAAGCAAATCGACTGATTCTGGTGCAATGAGTGCTAAGGGCCAAAGAAAGCAGCTCAAATGTTTTGGGTGCGGAAAAATCGGTCATAAAAAGTCCCAATGTTTTGCACAAAAGAAGGGAAAGAAAAATGGCAAGAGCGATAACAAATCATCCGATGAAAGAGGACAAACGTTATGTGCGATTGTGAATGAACAGGATTGTTCATGTATCGAACAGCAAACGGCATTTTGTGCACACGCAGCACAGCGAAGTGACTGTGATGGAAAAATTGAATTTTTGATGGATTCTGGTGCGACACAGAACATGGCCAACGATGAACGGTATTTCAGCAGTTTGGAAAACATCGACGACGTCAACATTTCAGTCGCAAAGAAGAATCAAAGCATCGTTTCGAAGCAACGCGGTAATATTTACATCAAAACTTTGCATAATGGTGACACTTCACCGAAAAAGATGGAAAACGTTTTGTTTGTGAAGGATCTGCAATACAACTTGTTGTCAATCAGAAGTCTGACCAGAAAAGGTTATCGTGTTGTGTTTGAAGGAGATGAATGCACAGTGTCAATCGATGGGAAAACCAAATTCGTCGCAAATGCGGATGGAAATTTGTACAAAGCGATATTTCACATTGATCGGAACTTTTTCGCTGGTGTCTCAGGTGAGAACAATTTAAATAAAAATCCACAGCTATGGCATTACAGATTGGGACATTTGAATGCAACTGACATGAAGAAGATGATCAGCAAGCAAATAGTCAGTGGTTTGGAGCAGGTCGAAATCGATACGGAACCAAGCGTGTGCGAACCATGTGTTTATGGAAAGCAAACGAGAGCATCGTTTCCGAAGAACAAAAATCTTCGTTCATCTCGTGTTTTGGAATTAATTCACAGTGATGTTTGTGGTCCGATGCGAACGACAGCTCATGATGGTTCGAGATACTTTGTATCGTTCACTGATGACTATTCGAGAGCTTCAATGGTATACTTCATGCATGCAAAAAGTGAAGTGTTGGAAAAATTCAAGGAATATCAGGCAATGGCTGAGGCATTTCATGGTGTGAAAATTGCGAAAGTAAGAGCCGACAATGGTGGGGAATACATTCCGAATGAATTCAAGCAGTATTGCAAGGACAAAGGTATTCAAATGACACACACGGTTCCATACACACCAGAAATGAATGCTGTGTCTGAACGCTTGAACAGAACGCTTTTGGATAAAGCGAGAACAATGATTTTGTCAAGTAAAATGGATCACAAGTTTTGGAATGAAGCGGTACTGACGGCGAATTACTTGGAAAATCGATCCGTGACAGCAGCGGTTGGTGAGCAGTTTGTTTCGAAAACACCTGCTGAAATTTGGTTCAACCAGAAACCGAATTTGTCACATCTGCGTATTTTTGGTTCAGAGTGCTTCAATAACATACCATCGAATAATCGATCGAAGTTTGAAGCAAGAGCAACGAAGTGTTTGATGTTGGGTTATGCTGCGTCAATGGGAACGTATCGACTTTGGGATACAACGAAAAACAAATTGGTTTTCGGACGACATGTAACATTCAACGAGGCTTCTGTATTGAAGCAAGTAAAACTGGTTGACATATCAGTTTCAGAGGCGGCATCGAACAATGATTGCAGTGAAAATGAACAAGCAGATGACAACGATTTGCTGACGGACGATGAGTCGGAGGAGACATTCCACGACACCGATACGGATGGTGCCGGTAACCGCAATTCAACGATCAACAACGCCAATTTGGACGGTGTTGGTAACCGCAATACATCGATCCACGATGCTAACATGGACAGCATCGGTGACAACAGAGATAAAATCAACAGTGCCAAAAAGGATCGCACTGGTAACGTCGAACGAGATATTCCACGGAAAAGTGAGCGAAATCGACGGCCGCCGGAAAGATACGGCGATTGGGCAAGCATGACTGAATGTGCATTGTCAGCTGAAGTCACAGAATTGGGTGAATTTGCATTATCAGCTGAACAGTTTGTTGAAAATGATCCGATGACGATGGATGAGGCGAAAAATCGAGACGATTGGCAATATTGGAAAGATGCCATTGGCAGTGAGTACAGCTCTTTGATAAAGAATGGAACTTGGACTGTTTGCGATTTGCCGAAAGATCGAAAAGCCATCACAAATAAGTGGGTCTTTAAACTGAAGAGAAAGGCCGATGGAAGCGTTGACAAATACAAAGCACGACTCGTCGCTCGTGGTTTTACGCAGAAGTTTGGATTTGATTACAGTGAAACTTATGCTCCGGTTGCGAAACTGGTGACACTGAAGATTTTGCTGTCAATTGCAAATCAGAATGACATGCATATTCACCAAATGGATGTAAAGAGCGCATTTTTGAATGGCGATCTCACTGAGGAGATCTATATGGAATTGCCAGATGGGTTTAAGCAAAACAAAAAGGTATGCAAACTCAACAAAGCGCTATATGGACTGAAGCAAGCGTCTCGTGCTTGGAACGAGAAATTCAACAAGTTCATGATTCACATCGGATTCAAACAGTGCATCAATGATCAATGCCTGTATGTGAAGGAGCAAAATGGAACGCTCGTGTATGTGTTGCTGTATGTCGACGATATTTTGGTGTTTTGCAGCGACATGAAGATCATTAACACCATCAAGAAGCTGTTGTCGAAGGAATTCGAAATGACTGACATGGGAAAAGTGAGCACTTTCTTGGGCATGCATATTGAACAAGACATGAAGAATGGAACGATTGTGCTGAGTCAGTCGAAATATTTGGAAAAAGTCTTGCAGAAGTTCGGCATGCAAGATTGCAAACCAAAGGCAACGCCAATGGAAAAGGGTTTGCACCTGGAGCCGGGTGATTCAAACAATTGCTCGAATCATCCATATCGAGAGCTGATTGGTTGCTTGATCTATGCAACTGTAACAACGAGACCAGATTTGTGCGCTGCAACTGGATATTTCAGTCGTTTTCAAAGTTGTTTCAATGAAAGTCACTTTAATCATGCGAAACACATTTTGCGATACATTCGTGGAACAATCGACTTGAAATTGGTTTATCGAAAGAACGATGCAGCAGAAACATTGATTGGATTCAGCGATTCAGATTGGGGTGGTGACTCAAACGACAGAAAGTCGACATCGGGCTACGTGTTCAAGTTGTTTGGAAACACGGTAAGCTGGGCGAGCAGAAAGCAAACAACAGTCAGCTTATCATCGACCAAAGCCGAATACATTGCATTGACTGAGGCAGTTTGCGAATTGAAATGGATTCAAAAATTATTGGTTGAATTGAACATTGAATGTATTCAGCCAGTGACAATTTTCGAGGACAATCAGTCATGCATCAACATTGCTGAAGAGCCAAAGGAAAGAAAGCGAATGAAACATTTGGATATAAAATATCATTTCATTCGTGATGTGATTGTAAAGGGCGAAGTCAAAGTTGAATTCAAGTCAAGCGGTGAGCAAGTCGCAGACATAATGACGAAAGGGCTTGGCAGAATTTTATTTCTTAAGCATCGCGAAAATTTGAATTTGAAATAATGTTTAACGTAGAATTTCGCAATATTTTCTTTCATTTGCAATTACATTTATAACATAGTTTCTGTTAAATTAAGAGGCGGTGTTAAAGTATGAGTAATTTAGTACGAAACATGTTATTGTGAACGGG
>NW_022602372.1:0-2636 GCF_009176505.1 Sitodiplosis mosellana | reverse complement strand
TGATGGGACTATTAAGGCGGCTTTACACTTATTCTAAGCCTATTACAGCTCGACCCCTTTTTTCAATTGATCGTCCCGATCACAATGATTCAATCGATTAATTTTTCAGAAGAATTCTTATCGCTATTACAATGTTCAATTAGGGAATCGGAAACTATTCTTAATCAACAATATCAATTCGCAATCTTAATCACAATTTTTCTTTCAACTTAATAACACTTAATCTTAATAGCACTTGAATGCTTTGGTCCTCTTAACTTCAAAACCTTTTAAATTTGATTGTCCCAATCAATTGTGCAATTCAAAATGATGTGCGATATTTCAATGTAAAAAAATTCTTTCGGAATTAAAAATTCATTCAACAAAATTTCTGAAACAAAGTCAATTTAAAATTTGCTTAACTTCAAGTATGTTCAACTGAAAAAAATGTCTAAATTAAAGTTCGAATCAATTTCCAAATCAATTCAAAATGAATCTGAATGCCATACGAAATTTTCTTAACTAAAAAAATAACATTTCTTAACCAAAAGTTACATTTCTGAATTATGTGCGTATCGATATAATTTCGCTCAATTGAAAAAAAAATAAAAATGTCTGAATTAAAGTTTGAATCAATTTCCAAATCAATTTAAAATGAGTCTGAATGCAATCCGAAATTTTTCTTAACTAAAAATAACATTTCTGAATAATTATTCTCAAGTCAATCTAAGAAAATGAATATTATATCTTGAAAAATTCATCTGAACTGAAAAGAAAACAAATTAATTAACTGAATTTAAATTATTACACGTCGAAATCTAATGATAATGTTTCGAGCCTTAGTGTAATCACTGAAGGAAAAGTAAAAAATTACGAAAATCTGAATTGGTTAGCTAGTTGCTCCACTCTGAATCGGAATCGTGCTGAACGGTGCTCTTTGTCAATCTGTACGGTCGGAATTGGTTGGCTGAACGGGCTCCACTGGTGCTCGCTTTCGATGGGCAATCTTTCAGAATATGTTGCAATGATCCACAATTGAAACAGGAACCTTTTACACGGCGATTCTTGGTACAATTTGCTGAATAATGACCGTAATCTGAGCAATTAAAGCACTGAACGTCGGACATGCTCTGAACTTGTGGGCCACTTGATGTGTTGGGCAATTTCTGAATCGGTTTCTCACTTGGCTTACGATTCGGAACAGAGGTATTGATCGATTTGTCACTTGAAGCGGCTGTTTTGGTTGCTGAAGGGTCACACTCGGAATTCGTTTCGGACAAGGTCACTTCCAACAGGCTCAAATTCAATTTCGCAATCTCTTGCAGATGTTCAATTATCGATAATTCCTTGCGTAAACGGTCAATTTTCGATGCGTACGACTTCAATTTGTCCTTCTCACTCTGAATACGTTGCTCAATATCGGAATCTTTCACATAATCTTGCTCGTGAGTGCGTTGCTCATTATCGGAATCACTCTTAACGATTTGCTTCTGGGTTGCCTGAACAATCGACTGATTTTGGTCGTCATTCACAATTTGCGACCAACTTTGCTGAACATTTGCCAAAGATGTAACGGTTTGCATGGAAGCACTCATGATTGGCGTTTCAATAGCTGAAGTTTCGATGACGGTGGCAATATTCGTTTTGGCTGAATCAATGGCTTCACGGTTGACTAAAGCGTTTTCACTAGCAATAGTTTCGATGACGGTGGCAATAATCGGAATGCTTTGACTCACAATCGTCGATGCGTTAGCTGAACTCTCAATCACGATATTGCTTTCATCGGCAACAATAGGAATGGGTTGACTCGTTGCAACCGTCAATGACTCGGCTGAACTCGTAACGGCAATTTGCTTTTCAACTGAAGAATTCGGAACACTTTTCATTTCGGAAGCAATTGAAACAACTTGGGTTTCGGCTGAAGAAATCGTAGCTGAAGACACTGCATCGGTGACACTACCGGCGGCTGAACTTTCAATCACAATTTGATTTTCATCGGAAGAAATCGGAATATTCTGGTTGATATCACGCTTAAAAAGACTCTGAATTTCGGAAAAGAATGTGTTTTCGTCGGCGTGGACGCCTAATTGCTGAACAAACTTCACTTCTTTTTTGCTTAATTTTCGATCCATAGCGCTTCAATCGTAGTAGTCAATCGATGAGCACGTTTTCAGAAGAAGCGAGTATACGGAATTGCAATGTTAAACTCAATTTGAGGTTATGTTGCCACAGAACTCAAAACGGTACTGAATACGAATCGATGCCAATTGCACAATTTATCGATGATATACTGAATATCATTACGAAATTCGATGAAATACAATAAATACGATGACTGAACGTGCGGAATATTTTGTGTAAATTGTTTTTCGCAAGCTGATGAAGCTGATGCAATCCGATTAAATTAACAGAACGGCTGAATACAATGATGAATGCACGTGAACGATGTGTGTCCAATGTTCGTTCCTAAGCCAATTTTGACGATGCAATCAATTTAATTCTCAACGAAATCACTTCCAATTATCAACGCAAAAAAATAAATTAATGCCTATAACTGAATAAACTGAATAATTCGGCTGAATAATTTCTTGCTCAATCCTATTCGCAGAGTTGTAATGAGAAAAGCTGAACTATGGTACGAATGGTTTATGCAATAC
>NW_022602371.1:0-6548 GCF_009176505.1 Sitodiplosis mosellana | reverse complement strand
TACATATATTTGTTTGTTATAATATGCCGTATATGTTTTGTGTTATATCTCCTTTCTTCGGGAGAATTGATTTACAATGCTTTTCTTAAAAATGATTAAGTGGGCAGCTACTCCACTGTGGGCTTGCTTACAAACTATGTTGCACTTATGTTCTATTATGCCCCCTTTTCTTAAATTGGAAATCAATTCTTTATCATTGAACATTTTTCTTTTGTTTGTTTTTCTATGTTTTTGTTTTATTTTGATATACATTTTATTTTTTTTTTTTCGTTTGTTTTTTCTGTTGCTTAGACTCTAATCTGATTCTTATGTACTATCTTTTTATTATTATTGTTGTCAATGATTGTTATATTAGGTTCTTTTATTTCGACAATGATATATGGTCCTTGATTAACGTGTTTATGTTTATTGTAAGGTAAGGTTTCGACGTACACTGTATCGCCGATGTTTAAATTTACATTTCTAGAATTCTTATCGTAAATATACTTGTTATGTTCTTTTGATTTAATTAATAATTTGTGCGCCTCTTGATGGGCGACTTGCAATCTATACCTAGCTTCATTAATATAATTGTCAAAATTGTATATAGGTGATACTTCTTTAGTTAAATCTTGTGGTATATTTGGATTACGATTAAAAACTAACTGATAGGGTGAAAACTTATCATTGAAACTACTGTGGGTTAATGAATTATAGCAAAAAGTGAAATATCTTAAGTATTCTTCCCAATTTAATGTATTCTCGACGTAGCTTCTAAAATACTGATTGAAAAATCTGTGGTTTCTCTCGATAGATCCAACAGATTCATGACGATACGGAACTGTGAAATTATGCTTTACATTCAACATGGTACATAACTCTTCGTTTATTTTATTTTTGTATTCTGTTCTGCAATCTGTCCTTATTTCTCTCATTAAGCCGTACACGAGAATAAAATCTTCAAAAATTGCTTTCGCGACCGTTTTGGCTTCTTTGTTTGGTATTGCTACCGTTACCAGATATTTGGAAAAATCGCAAATTAAAGTTACGGCGTATTGGTTACCCTTTTCTGACATCGTCAGTGGTCCAATTGTGTCGATAATGACGACATCAAAAATTGATTGTGGTGTCGGTGTGAGAGTCATTGGCGCTTTAATTTTTTGTTTCGGTTTAGATAAATGACACTGTTTACAAGAATTGATGAATTTGGCGATGTCTATGTTCATGCCTTTCCAGTAATATTTAGCTCTCAGTTTTTCGTAACACTTTTTTTTTCCAGCATGTCCACCAAAGATGTGATCATTATGAAACCTAGCAATGAGCTCATGTTTCACATTGTCATCGGTTATTACCTCTGCAGCAGGTATAACAGCTATTTGAACAGTTCTTAAACAATTTTCACCCGCTTTTTTAAAATCAGTCATATTGACATTTTTTATAACGATATCGCTTTTTGGCCATTGAATTGTCATTATTTTTCTTTTTGACAGCTCTATTTCCAGAGCAGATAGAATAATCTCATATGAAAATCTATCATCGGAAGCAGTCTCAAATTCGAGCTCAAGGAGACATTTATGCTTCATGTGCACACAGACAATTAATTTATTTATTTTTTCGTCGACGTAGCTATTTATGCGGGGAATTTTCTTATTTATCGCGCGATCAATTTGTTCATATATTTTAGGCTTTATGGTGGCTGGTAGGTCTTTGTTATTTGTGTCATTTGTGTTACTAGCGCTTTGTTTCTTTGACATAGAACGAGTGGTGACGAGAAAAGTTTTTTCATTGGATTTTTCTTTGAGATCGTTGATTGAAATTCGACTCAACGCATCGGCTACGACATTCTCCTTGCCCTTGATATGGTGTACTTCGAAGTTGTACTCTTCCAATTCGAGGCGGATACGAGTCAGTTTTGAACTTGGGTCCTTTAGTCCATACAAATAGACTAGTGGACGGTGGTCGGACATTACCGTGAATCTAGTTCCGTACAAATACGGTCTGAAAGTTGTAATCGCAAAATGTATAGCCAACAGCTCTTTTTCGATTATTGGCTTGTTAAGCTCTCCCTTCTTGAATGCTTTCGAAATGTAAGCAATTGGGCGATCTTGATCGCCGTGAATTTGACTTAACACAGCACCGCATGCAAATGTGCTGGCGTCAACAGTTACTAGAAATTCTTTCGTGAAATCTGGATAAGCTAAAACATGTTTTGATTTTAACACCCCGCGAATTTGATTAAATGCGATTTCGCAGTCCATAGACCAAGTGAAAATTGCCTTTTTGCGCGTTAGTTTATTTAATGGTCGGACAATGTCAGCGAAATTTCTAATGAAGCGTCTGTAATAATTAGCAAACGCCGTGAAATGTTTGCATGACTCTTTGTCGTGCGGTGTAGGATATTTATCGATTGCTTCAAGTTTTTTACTGTCGGGCCTAATACCATTTTCCGTACAGGAGTGTCCCAGAAAAGTGACTTCTGGTCGGAAAAATTCACATTTTTCCGGGTTGAGTTTAAGATTATATTTACGACAGATTTTAAACACATTTTCGAGATTTGAGAGATGATTTTTGACCGATGTGCCGATTACAATAAGATCATCCATATATATGAATGCATTTTCTGGCGGCAGTCCACTGAATGCCAATGCCATCATTCGAGAGAATGAATTTGGTGCCACGTTAATACCAAATGGTAAAACTTTCCATTGGTACGCACCCTTGTCTGTGGAGAATGCAGTTATTTCGCGCGATTCGGGCTCAATGGGTATTTGCCAGAACCCTGAGAAGAGGTCAAGAATTGAGAAATACTTCGCTCTTCCCAAACTGTCTAGAATTTCGTCAATACGCGGTAACGGGAACTTGTCCGCTATGAGGTTTTTGTTTAGCATTCTATAATCCACACACATTCTCCATTTTTTCTCGCCGTTGAGGCTTTTCTTTGGTACTAAAATTAGCGGAGAATTGTAAGAGGAGACACTCGGCTCGATTAAATCATTTTCAAGAAGTTTCTTCACCTGTCTATCGATTTCATCTCCTTGTGTTTTTGGCAATCGATAATTTCTCACATAAACTGGATCGTCGCTTTTCATGCGTAATTTTTGAGAATAGAAATTGTTCGTAGTCATTCTATCTTCGGATAAAGCGAAAACGTCGGAATAGTTCATACATAAATCGATCAATTGGTTACGCGCGTGAGCCGGTGTTTTCGAAAAATATTGTGTTAGTTTTCGTTCTCGTTCTTTTGTTTTACCATCTTTGTCATATGTATAAATATTAAAATCGTTTAATGGAATTCCGCTTATGTTGTTATTTATTACTTGATGATCTGTATTCGAATTGAGCACTCTAATGACGACCTCTGCTTCGTTTGCAATGGTATTTGGAATTATTACCCCGGATTGTATCTCTTGACCGGGTATGAGACATGGACCAGTAAAATTTTGAATATGAAAAATGCGGAAAGTTTCGCAGCGAGCTGCCAGAGCAGAAAAATTTTCTTTGGGCTCAGAATGAATTTTCAAATAAATGTTGTTGTCCGGCGCTCTAATAGTGAATTCCATGTTACCGTAGTCAATAATGCAGTGGAAACGTCGATTGAAATCTTTTCCGATAATGCCATCGGATGGAATATTAAATTCGTCGGGGACGACGTGGAATTTATGTGAAATTATTTGATCGTAGAAAAAGAAATCTAATGAAATTGTGCCCAATGATCGGATAATTTCGTCCGTAATACCCCTGATTTTTATGATTTCGCTCGTGTCGAGTTGCACATCTACTTTGATTGAGCTTGATTTAACAATAGAAATATCAGCTTGTGAGTCTATCAAATAGGTTAAAAGATCATTGGATATGCTACAATCGATTTTTACAAAGTCGGAGTAATTCAAGTCGGAGAATGAATAAACATTTACGATCCGTTGTTCACTCTCTCGATGGAGAAAGTCTGTTGGTTGTTTTGATTCTGCCCGTCGCTGTTCGACGGGCCCTCGTAGTTTTCCGTCACACGAACATTGTAATTGCCTTTGTTTTTGTTGTAGTTACTACGACCATTGAAGTTCTTCTTGTAACCACCGTTCTTGCCATTGTTGTGATTGAAATTTTTGCTGCCGTTTTGATTATTCCACTTTTTTCCGTTGCTAAAACGACCGTTGTTTTTACGAAAACCGCCTTGGCGATTGTATGCAAGAACTTGTTTCTCTTGTTCGTGATTGCTTTGTTCAGTGATAAGTTTTGCAATTACTTCTTTCGGATCTTTAAACGAGGCTGCAGCCAGAACAGATCGAACTAGATCAGAGCGAGCCGATTGACGACACATTTTGACGGTGCTCTCTATAGCCATTTCTTTCGCTTTTTCCAAGCTTATACCTTCAAAAACCAATGAACGCTGTAAATCGTCAGCCAATTTCTCTGCCTCGTCAGCAAACTGCTGTGACGTGTTTTTTGATAGCTTTAGCGCAAGCATTTTGCCATTAATGACGCTTGTACTGTCTGGTTTTATTTTTTCTTTCAATGTTTTGATGATATCATCTAACGTGCCGTTTTCGTTTACATTATCGAGTGCTTTGCCTTCTAATTTGGCTAAAACAAAATTTTTGAGTTGTGCAGAGAATTTATTTTCCGTATCGACGGATTTTACCAGATTAATTGCATTAACAAAAGCATTCAATGCAAGTGGGTCACCAGAATAATTTCGGTTTATTGTTGATGCGGCGAAGCGCAAATATTCGAGTAGTGACATCGACATGTTTCCTTTTGACTTAATGGCAGAGTTTGATTCACCGTTTGTTTCTTCGTCGCTTCGAGGTATGTTATCCAAATCACTCATTGAATTGAATAAAGTTTCTTCGTTTTCAATTACACCAATTTGACTGTCTTCCAAATCAAAAAAGTTTTCTCCGTTTGTTGATTGAAATGTGAGCTCTTTTTCTTCAGTGTTGACACTTGATTCGTCGTCGCTCGATACGTCTGTGAGGTCGTTTGATTTTCCGAGTAAATCGATAATAAATTTAGAAACTTTTTTCTTGCAATTTAAGGCGCCGAAACATCTAAGTGTTTTATCTCTCACATATATTAATTCATTTCTGTAGAATAGTTGGTCTGTGGCATTGAAATTGTAATAGTGTGGCGCAATATAAGAGGAGATAGCGTCGTGTTTTGCTATTATCTCCCTCTCGTATTCCTTTAACTTCTCTGGATTTTTTGAAATATTATGTTTTAATACTTTTTTAGTGGCCAAAATAAATGAATCTTTATGTTTTTTAAATACCGAAGCGTTGAATGTCATTAGGCAAAATTACGGAAATTCATGCTGATTTCGTGAAGGGAACCAAATAAAAATTATGTGTGGCCTCGAGAGAATATTTGCTGTTTAAGCGGAAATGTGTGCGTCGTTTTTTTTTTTTTTTAAATATATTATGCTCAATGTGTATTGTTCCATTTGTGAGGTCTCAAAACATTCGAGTCATACATTAAAATAGGGAAATGGACCATGTGTATGCAATTTGTTTCAATAATATGACGACAAGCACTGAAATTTTGTTTTTCTTCGAACTGACCTACATCAACTTATTTATGTTTCGGAAAAAAAAAAATGTGGCATACATGACTGTTTCTTTATGGTTTTTTCTTTCTCTCTTTACTTTGGCTTAGTGATAATAAAACTTATTCTAAAACTTATCGTTTTTCCTCCTGTCCATATGTTTCGTTCGTTCGTTGCCGCTAATGCTCAGTCAATGCTCATGCCTCTGCTTATCGTCTGCTGTGCTTCGTTTTCTCGTTCGCTGTGTTGGTGTCTGATTTCATGCTCGTTCTTTTGTTGATTCTCACTTTCGTTCGTCTTTCTCGTGGTGAATTTATTCGTTCACGTGCACTTTTGCTTTTGCTGTACTTTCTATGCGACTTCTTTCGTTACTTATGATCGCTCATTTAACTTTTTTTTGATTGCGTATTTTTTTGAAATTCATTACGCGTACTGTCTTTTGCTTGTCTTCTGATTTATAAATTTCACGTACTGCCTATTTTTTTTTTCAGCCTTTTGCAGTGATTTAAATTATTGTCGTTTCTTTGGGATTATCTGAATCAGTTTTACGTACTGTCTGTCTTTTTTTCCACTTTATTTTGCAGCGCACTGTTATTTTTAAATGTTCATATCGTGAGCAATATTTTCACTTAAAGGTTTGCCGTTTTGTTCGCGTACTTTTTCTTCATCTTTTTAATGTGTTGCATGTAAACGATATACAGCAAACTGATCACTTTCAACACGATTAAAACGTAGTTTTGGTAAATTAGCGTTTGATTTTCTACTGGCACTGCTTCTTCAAAAACCAGATTATTGTTAACGTTGCCGGTTGAATCGACGGTTTTTGTATCAATTGGCTTACTTCCACCACCACCCATTGTGATTTACAACACGAATTCACTGGATCTATTGGAAAATTTTCAAAGTTCTTTTTCACGAAAATTTTTCTTAAGTGTTTAAGTCGTGTGGGCTATGGTGATGGCGTGCCGGGAACCTCGCCATATAATAGGATAAATGAAAGCTACAACTGTTGTGTTCAACGACTAGT
>NW_022602370.1:0-1000 GCF_009176505.1 Sitodiplosis mosellana | reverse complement strand
TCTTCCTGATTATATTCAGACAATATTCATTTATGCCATTATCAGCCTCAATATCACTGTTTGCATACCAGTGACGAATTGTAGACGGGCTTGGAAGGGTATTTTTGAAAGTTGCTCTGATAAATTCGTAAGCTCTGGGACTGTGAAAGTGTACTGTAGTACAAAACTCGCGAACAGTCGGTGGATAACTTTGCCGATGAGCAATTCCATTCTTCAGACAATTCAATATATCTTCTTTCCCTTCATTCTGTATTGTAAAAAATGGCATTATGTTAGATTGACTTTACAATTAGGATACCATATTTGCATAAAAAAATTAAGAAGTCATGTTCTAGACACTTGCTCTAAAGTTGTCTTGAACTGTGCCGGTATTCTACGACTTTCCGACAAAATCGTTCGGAATTATTTTTTTCGTACATAATTTTATTTTCGATGGAAAAAAAGAAACAATAAATAATAATATCCCATTAAATTTTAAAGGTGCACGACGCACACCATATGGGATTCAGTACATGGTCAGTTTTGTTGACGGATTTCTTCCGAAAAGTTATTCATCGTTAGAGGCACGCGCAAAATGGCATAATTTTGTCATCGATTTTCTTGAAGAGCGCATAAATATCGAACGCGAATTCCGCTTCAACACCCAACTACAATTTGATGATGAACCAGCTCCACCCATTGTCGAGTCATCGTTTGTCGAAGGCGATCCGATTGAAATCTCATGTAAGTATCATCATATTTAATTTCTACATTTTATTGCATAAAAACAATAATGTTTTATTATTTATTGCAGACGCTTCAAAAGTCTCTGGTGAATTGATGTATTGGACTGAATGGCCACTCCAACGACGTAAATTCATCCCATGTTCGGAGGCACGTGAAAAATGGCCAAATCTCGTTTTGGATTTTTTGGGAGATCATTTGGAAGCGTGAATCACGCCAGCATTCAATCATCGACCAACGACACACATGATTTTCAAATCAACTCATGCACATCTTC
>NW_022602369.1:0-5558 GCF_009176505.1 Sitodiplosis mosellana | reverse complement strand
TTTTCAATTGATGAAAATGTATTGAAGTGTTGAAGTAATTTTGCTGATTGATTCTTTGTTTTCCCATTGGATGCGATGTTAATGGTTGGGAAAAGCAACCGCTCTGGTGAAAATATGAGCTTTCATAAAACGATCGACGGGGGCAATCATTTTGAATCTGGAACATGCTTGAGACCACGAACTTGGTGAAAGAGAGTTGAACACGAGATTAAGACAAAAAAAAATCAGACTCATTCCAAACCTTTCCCAACGAGTGTGTGTTTGTTTTTATTTCTTCTTTCAAACCCGATTTTATTTCTCTTGCGTACAAATCGCTATATCTTCTCAAGCATTTAACTTTTCCCAATTATTTGATGATGAATGTGTACTTTTTGCTCGAGAAACAGTTAGTTGTGAATGTCAAATAAGTCGTTAGTTGCGGGGAAAACCGTTTACTCGGTTAATTGAATAAAATGGTGGTGTGTGTTTGTCAGCATCTCTTCGGTGTGTTCAAGGTATTTGAAGATTATTGGCAGCAGTGCATTGATACATAGCACGCGAGAATAACAATGGTAACATAAACCAGCGCTCGTTCGTTCGCTCGCTTGCTCGTGCGCGTACACCTATAAAACCATATAAATCAAGAGAGTGTCGTCGTCGAAGAGTAAAACAGAATGTGTTTTAGATGGGTGTAAGTAGTAGGAAAAGGCGGATTCGTCAGCAATTCTTGCGTCAACCATGCGACTGCGTTGCGGTAGCACTGCGGGACGCGTGCGTCAGCCAGAGAGCGAAGTCCATGCGCCATACATCATTCACTCACTCGCACATTCACTCGTTCGCTTGATTGTATACTACACCTCTCTTTATTACACAGCCAGTCCAAGAATCGAGTGATCATGCCAGTGAACATAAACAATAGAGTGGATCGAGTGTGAGTGATTTGATACATCAAAGCAAGCATCATTTGGAACAAATGAAAAATAGTTTCAAGTCTTCAAGCTTCGGTCGTTCTACAGTAGATTCAGACAATGAAGAAGGCGAAAGCGCATTGGGTTCACCGTTGGTTAGCTCAGCTTAATCAAAAATTGATGCAATTTCCCAAAGACTTATGGAATTTATGAAGGATACCAAACAAAAAATTCAAACACGACGACGTGAATCCAACACAGCAACCACTGCCACCACTTATGGCAAAGTTCCAGTGCAACGTGTAAAAGAGTATGAATCTGGTCGTGGTAAAATTCATGAATATGACAAATATTCGACCCAGTCTCGCGTTGAATTGCCAATCAGCGATAAAAAAAACAATGGAACATCAAGGAAACCGAAAAGGCCACACATTGCCACCAATGTGGATCAAAATTGACAGAACCTGTATGCAAACGATGTGGATCACATCAACCACAATACGTCGAGCACTTAGAAAGTAAACCAGTCTCATATTATCCTGGAGCAATGAAAGCCGAAAACAGTGAAAAAACTACAGACGAACCTAGTTATGTATATGATCGCTATGGCCACAAATATTTGGAAAACAATGGTAATCTGCGTTTGATTGCACCACAACAATATGATGAAACTGTCGTAGGTGATCAACCAAATTTTCCCGGTTTAGCCGCTATTTTGACTCAAAATCGAGAAGTAATTCGTCAAATGAATCCAGTGCCTGGGCGCATAATGGCCAAACCAGATCGACTTGCCATCGATGCGATCGATTTGATTCGTGATATGTCTCTTCGAAATGCCGCCGCTAACAATGGTGAGAACAGACAAGAAAAACGCAAAAGACAAAAAAACCGAACTGCAAAATTTTACGAAAAAACACAAAACTTTACGATCATAATTCGATGATTGTTTCATATCGTGTAAATTAATATCAATTTTTTTAATTGGTGGCTACGCTGGAAAAATTAAATAAACAAAAAAAAAGTATCTTTTTTGTGTCAAAATTCAAGTCAATTTTTATTATAACTGTTTTAGAGACAATTTGTGCTAAGTTGATTTAATCATTTTGATTTTGAATAAATTTTGTGCGCAAAAAATCATGAACAAAAAAAATATTTAAAAAAATATAAAGCACAGGGGAATTAAATAAGAAAAATGTGTCACATGATTAGAACTACTAGCTAGTTGTTGGTGTCAATATCATTTTCGTAGGGTTCCAATAGAGCAGCTTGGTTGTATACTGGGGCGTCAATTTTTTGCCATAACGATTCACCATTTGGATCTACATAATATTGTATACAACGACTTGATCTATTGAGTCCCTCAGATAAATACAATCGACACTTAATTATCGGTTTCATTTTTTTCCAACATTTTGTATTTTTTTAGCGAAAAAGTGCTTCCTTCACGATGCGCTCTTGCGGAACCGAAATAGTGATACATCGATGACAAATTTTTCAGGAATTCTTCCAAACAGAAGCAATCATAAACGTACTGCGCTAAAAGCCAATATAAACAATGTTATTATATTCGACGATACTTGAGTCGATGTAAATGACGATATGGCAGCGCCCCCTACATAGATTCCTTATTAAAATAGGTGGAACTATTGAGTGCGTGCACCATATCGCACGTAAATTTTCAATATGGCAGCGTCCATAGGATTGGAACGTTAACCAATTTCGTTGTCACGAAATATCACCGTACGATCATAAACCAGACCAAGTTGTCCTGATCCATCTGGCTGAGGTTTGAAATGTTGATCGATGTGAAATGCGCTTTTACATCCGGAGAATTCTTCGTATATTTGGTTAATGACTTTATTTTCATTGTAGTTTTCATGATATTGAGACATCTCTTCAATAAGATGAGGCGATATTCCTAAGATTGGCTCTTGAGCTGTTGTTTGTGATGTTACTCCCAACAGAAGAAGAAACATAAAATCGAAAATCTGAAAAATTTAAATGAAATAGAATGAATTTTAAAAAACTCGATAATGTTTGGAACAGAAAAAGAATAGACAATTTGGATAATTTAATATTGAATTTTTCAGGCTCCTCAGCGACGCACATCACCAGTTGATCGGCTGGTATACAGCACATTTCACCATTTGCTACTTCGGTCATACATTCGTTCATGCGAATCAAAGCAAACTGTGGCTCGTGTGTACGGTTTACCAGTTACAACGTGTGTGCGAAGCGGTCGAATTTTTGCGAAGTGAATTGTCGTCTTAGTTCGCGCCTTATGTACACACGTTCTAACTGGTAAGCCGTACTCACACTATACTCGCTTCAACGAATATATGACCGAAGTCGCAACTGGTGAAATGTGCTGTGTACCAGCCAAAATTCTGGTAACGCGCATCGCTGAGTCGTTGTAAAATAATATAATACATACCTCCATCTCGACGGCTGGTATGAAATGACTCTTTACAATTTGAAACTAGAAACTGAATTTATTAAAATAGTGAGCTAATGGCTATTTATATGGAAAGAGATGTTAGTTCAAACGTGACAAATTGATAAATGCAAGGTAAGCGAAACGTAAATGATAAATTTGATAAATGCAAGGTAAGCGAAACGTGTCTCAAAAGGTGTTCACAATATTTGAAGACGGAAAATAAATAAATGTGCTGGAAAAAGAGCTGATACAAAAACATAATTAAAAAACATTAACAACATGTATCAACGTGACAATAAACATTGTATTGTTTAAAATCGTTGATAATTTGTGTTTGTTGTTCAGTGCTCATGTCTGTAGATGTTATGAAAACGTTTTGAAGCAATGGTAAATTCTTTCCTATTTCAGTAATATTTATGTTTTGTTTCGAATTTAAATCAAAGTTCAAATACGTTAGTTGTTTAAAACCGTAACTATCGCTGATTGATATACAATTTCTTCTTCCAATAAGTAAGTGAGTCAAATATGGCAATTTTAAATGGAGGATAGTAGATAAATGATTATTATCTAGGTTTAGAACTTTCAATCGATTATTCGGATGAGCATTGATAGATGTTATGTGATTTCTGCGGACGCCAAGCTCAACTACATTCATTGGAATGAACAACTTTTTTAAGCTACAGTTACTTAGATCCACGCTTAAATCATATAAAAATGAACCACCACGCGAAATATTGGTTAAATCGATTCTCTTCAAGTGACGATTATTGGAAATATCAAGTCTTCCCAAAGTTGGAATCATCCGAAATGCCCCATCTCCAATGATTCTTAAGTCGTTATTATTCAAATATAGCCTATATATCTTTGTATTATGGTTAAATAAATTGGAATCGATCACTTGAATATGATTTTGTTGTAAAAATAGATACTCTAATTCTTTCAATGGCTTAAAAGTATCTTTATGTAATCTTTTGATTTGATTATTTGACAAATCCAAATAGGCTAATGACGTCAACTTATCAAATGCATCTCTTGCAATTTTTTTTATTTTATTTCCGCTTAGAAATAAATCGGTTAAATTATGGCAGTTCCATAGAAAATGACTTGGAAGTGCTGTTAACGAATGTTCCTCGAAATAAAGTCTAGATAAATTTCTCCAGTTACAAATATGATATAAATATTTCAAGTCACAAGAATGAGTATCATCGATCAGTTTTTCTTTGAGTTGTCCAAAATCACTTATGCGACAATCGGCAAGATCGGTAATGTTGAACGAGAATATGTATGATGTTAATGATGAATACAAATAAAACACCAGCAACAGTCGCCTAGAATAATAATATTTATGAGTTTTTTCTCCAAATTTTCACCAGAAATATCCCATGAAAAAAGCAAAACGAACGATCACACACGAGTAAATGTCTTTTCTGGCAAAATATTTACCGGCAAGAAGAAAACTAAGACAAAATAACTTACATTTTGAATATTAAAAAAAACTATCAAAATATTGATCTGATTGATAAAAATATGGTATTTTTCTTTTTTCACTTTTAAAAAATAATTATTTCTGCAAAAGACTGAAACATTCGATTTGCTCAAGAACTAGAACACGACTGATTTTAACCTACTAGTCAAAAACTAATATCAATACTTCGAATTATTCCATTTGCTTTGTAATCAGGAAAGTTCAAAAATTCAAATGAGCCGAATCGGTAAAGAAATATCTTTCCATTTGCTCATTGTCTAGTCATGAACAATTACGATGGTTAGTGAAAAGAGAATGAAAGGTAGTAATAAATAGATTTGTGTTTTTTTCATGAAGGGATATTGGTCTTGAAAATTTGTCTTTGTCATTGAAACAATGCAATTGACATCTCACAGCTTCGTTTTTCATATTCTATTCTCGCTCTTTGTGCGCACAAAATAAGTCTTTTCTCATGCACATGCATTTTGCAGAGAATAGAAAACCTTACCTATTTTTTGTTTTGATCCTAGATACATAGAATATTACATATGAAAGAGGAACATGGCCTTTTGCATTATTCACCACATATGCATGTGCACATATGAAGGATCAAAACAAAAAACAGGTAAGGTTTTCTATTCTTTGCAAAATGCATGTGCATAAGAAAAGACTTTTCTAAAATACTTCGATCTATTTTTCACATTTTTAAATGAGAGCGCTCTCACACACACAAACACATGCGCAAACACACACACTCTGACCAATCTCA
>NW_022602368.1:0-1824 GCF_009176505.1 Sitodiplosis mosellana | reverse complement strand
GGAACTGAATAGCAGCATTCTTTTCAGAATTTTCATAGTATCATTTTGATGGCTGTTGCTGATGCAGATTACCGTTTTACATTCATTGATGTCGGTTCACCTGGTGCAGACGGTGATCTCAACAGTTTTTCGCGGACATCCATTGGCCAAAAAATTCTACAAAATGATCCAACATTAAATTTGCCTGAGCCGTCTCCAATGGTTGGTTTTCCAGAAGAATTGCCATATTTTTTCGTCGCTGATGATGCATTTCCTATTGACATGAAGATAATGAAACCGTTCAGCGGAAAATTTAGTCCCAATGGTTTAGATATGGACAAGATTATTTTTAACTACCGCTTATCCCGCGCACGTCGAACGGTTGAAAATGCATTCGGAATACTTGTAATGAGATGGGGCTGTTTGCGAAGCGAAATTCAAAGTCGGCCGGAAAAAGTTCAAGTTATTGTGGCTGCATGCTGTACGCTCCATAACTACCTGATGAGGGAGTCAACCGAATATTTCAATCCATCATTGGTGGACAGATTCAATCAAAACGGTGAACGAATCGATGGTGATTGGCGATCTGGCGAACAACTAACCCCTCTGAACATCGCTCGACGACAAGGACGATCAAAAGAAGACGCCAACATTCTGCGCGATAATTTAAAACGTTATGTCAATGAAATACACGTCATCCCAAACCAAGCAGTGTATGCTTTCAGGCATTAAAATAGGAAAAAAATCATTAATTTATCTCACAAGTCATAAAACTGCTCTCCTGTTTATTGTCTTGTTTGAATAATACAATTTTTAAAAAAAATCTATTGTTAAAGTTTTTGAAACTGAAATAGAAAAAATAAATTGAAATTTGATTTTAAAAATATTGAGTTCAAATGTTCTATGAAAGTTCTTATCTAGGTTCCAATATATTAAATTGTGTCATGGTTAATCAGTATTATTGAAATGCTGAACGGTTTTTAGATATTATATTTTCCAAATCGGCTGATTTCGCTTGAGGTTGGCTTTGCTTTGCTTTGCTTCTTACAATAAAATATGAAATCTAATTGAACAAAGGTATTAAACGGAAACATTGATTTTGATTGAACAAAGGAGTGAAAAACTGAATTGAACACACAAATACTGAAATGGTAACTTAGAATGAATAAAAAAAGTTTAATTGAATTTCACTGAGAATAATTTATACTGTTTATCGTAAAATTGTCGTTCTGACTTCGGCACTGTCAAACCGTAATAGATTTGAAGTTTACTTAGGGAATTTAGAATTGGCACTTTCGATGGTTTCTGTGAGAAACTAAACCGCATCCAAAAAGTTGGCATCTGCCAAAACTTTGTCCAATTCTTCATACATTTGGATGTATTTCAATGCGCTTTGTTTTGGAGCCGTGGTTTTAGTTTCGACCATTTCCGTTTGCTTTTCAATGAGTGTTGTCAACGTAGCAGCAACGCCTGCAAAGGTCGCTTCCAATTCCTCAGTTTTTCCGCGAGATTTTGGCCGTGGAGTGTTGGAACGAGAAGTGAATCCGGAGCCGCCCATAGCATCACCGTCAAGCAACGAAGAGTCTGGATTGAGTAATTCATTTTCATCTTTGCGTGTCGAAAATTGCCTCGATTGCGCGGCTCCATCGCCAATTGATATACCAGTAGCATCTCGCACCGAAGCGGGAATGTACCATGTCATATATTTCGCTAGCGCCCACGAATCTTTATAGATGTCTGCTGCCAATTCGACGTCATCGGTGTATTCCAATGCTGCGCCCGATGTTTCCTTCAAACGCTTTGTTTTTTGGGCATCAACAAATTGACTGAAAATTTCAAAATCAT
>NW_022602367.1:0-1830 GCF_009176505.1 Sitodiplosis mosellana | reverse complement strand
AGCAGAGTTGGTGGTCCGTTTTTTCGGTATTTCTGGCAACCAAGCAATCGAAGTTACGATATTGGCTTTTTTGCCCAAAGCACGTGTCGTCCGACGAGGAATCGGTGCTTCGTTTATCGCCGGGACATCCAACCGATCAAGCAGAACAAAGCAATCCTTCATTTTTTCCACTATGATAAAGAAAAACGTAGAAATTATTGTTATTCAAATACACCGTTGATGCACTTTTGTTGATTTCATATTATAAAATATTTCTTACTTTTGAAACGTTTTGAAATTATTCCTTGAATTTCGCTGTGTTATATTGCGTTGTGAACACGTATGTACAGTTGTGTAGCTCGTTCGGTATGGTTATGCCGGGTATGATTTGGCGCGACTTTGCAGTTGCCAAATTCTATGTGTCACTCTCTCTTTCAGCAAGTGACGCTGTATGCAAATGGCGCTGTGTGTCTGAGTGACTTTGCGGAATATTTTAAACTGTTTAGAACAACTGGAACCGTTTATATATTTGGTTTCCCATTGTAAAGTTCTGAAAATTTGATCTATATTCTCTTTTCTACCGTTTCCCAGACAGAATAAATTTATTAGGATGAAGTTACTATGACGTGCTAAAAATGGCACGACCAAATTCAAATACCGCCACTACATCAACACAACAGCTGATGACAGTTTCATTCATTTTCATTACTTTCTGCTGCTATAATTACAACAAAAGAACAACAGTTATAATTACAACAGAAGAACAGTCGGTTCTAGTCGTTCTGAACAGATGCAGTCAACAATATTAAATTTAGCAATGAGAAGCAGTGAAAAGGAATATTTGAACATTTTCATGCCACTTGGAATGTTTCATGTCATTTGGTTTCCCATTGTAAATATCTGACAATTTGATCTATATTCCCTTTTCTACTGTTTTCCAGACAGAATGGATTTGTTAGTGTAGGGTGATGTAGGTTTTCCAGAATGTCTGAAAAGTGGCACGACCAAATTCAAAATTGTCACAACAACAACAACACAACAGCTACAATGATAGAACAAGGAAAAAACACATAATTTATTCAATGTCTATAAGAGAATATTTGTATTTATTTTATTGTTTATTTAGACCGATTAAGACCGGATTAAGACATACATCATTATGTGAAAATCTGATTTTCTTCAATGCTTCAGTTGCAATAGTCATGTTCGGTCAAAACCTGCGCAGAGTAGGTGCTTACGATGGCCTTCATGCGTTGTATTTCTTCTTTCAAATTGAAGTTTTCGCGATTGATAGTTTCAATACGTCGACGAAGCGTGGCGATTTCTTCTTCCGATGAATTTTCATCTTCGCGATATGCGTCGATTGTTGCAGCCATTGAAACGTTCATGTTGTTCAATGTGTTTTTGTCTTGGAGAAGCATTGCCTTTTCTGCCACTAATTCTTTGATCCGATTCACTTTGAGATAGTTGCTCTCAACCAATGCTTTGATTCTTCCTTTCAACGCAGCTCCTGTATCATTTTCAGCACGGATTTCGACATATTCAGCAACCGGCAATCCGAAACCAGAATTGTTGTCGCCTGTGTTGCGTTGGCCATCAGGTTCAACCACTTCAAAAGAATCGGCAGTTGTGACAGAGTCACGTTTTGCACCAAATAATTTTCGACGAATCGATTCAACATTGCTTTCGAAATCATTGCGTTCATCATCAGTTTCAACCACTTTTGCTGAATCAACTGCCGAGTCAGGTGTTGCTTCAAATAGTTGACGACGAACTGTTGTTGGTTTGATTGGCGTGACCGGTGTGACATTATTTGCGTCAAGTAAAATCGATCTACCTCGAATTCCGTTG
>NW_022602366.1:0-2344 GCF_009176505.1 Sitodiplosis mosellana | reverse complement strand
GCCGCGTATTTGGGAGTCTATAAGCACACAACTGCAGAATTTGAAAAATATTCATGCATCTTACTATTTTGAACATGCTCATGACTTCGAAGGACCAGCGATTCTATTCGATAATATTGAGACATTCGACGTGTCAAGCGATTATGGCTTAAGTGCAGTGAGTCCAATCGATGTGTTTTCTTTTAAGCAACTAAAGACATTGACAGTGAAGTGCTTGTGTGAAGAACCGGAAATTTGGTTGGACTTCGTTTTAAAACATCCAACGATAGAACGACTTGAAATTTGTGTCAACTCACCCGTATGGTATATGTATGAGCGTATGTTCGAACAAATACCCCGAAAACTGAACATAGTTAGCCAAAATACGAAATTCATTTCGTTACAGCTAAACGGCTTCGCATTCTATGGTCGATTAGATACAGGAAACACGTTGAAGTTACTGCAATTTTTAGCAGATCAAAAGTTTTTCAATAAGGTCTCTGTAGAGTTTGAATTGGCCAGGAGGAAAGGAAATTATAAGTTCCACGATGAGTTATCCGCAATGGAAGCTTTCACAACGAAAATTTCGCAAATTTGTGAAAAAACATCAAAATTAAAATCATTTATGAAAAACTATAAAATGAAAAAACACATTCTGTCAGATGTTCCTTATGTTGATTTTGAAAAATGTAATGAACAATAAAAATAAAATGTACTCATATGAGTTGAATGAGAAAATGGAAAAAATTTGTGTGTTTTCTTATCCGTTTGCCATTCACATTTATTTCTTCAACCAATTTTTATTCAGACTATTTAAAATTATTCTCAGGTAAAGTAATGTAAATTTAAATAAATCAAATCCCTATACAAATCCATCATTTTTTATAATAAGACATTACGGAACATCGTTTCGAGACAATAAAACAATGTTTGATGGCAAATTTCTAACACAATTTTCACAAGCATTGTGGAGTCCCTGTTCTAATAGTTAATCATTTTTCGAATATGGCATTAACAATAGAATCCAAATTTGTCTGTAATATTCCAAGATTGGCTTCTTCGAAATCTTCCATACTTGGTTTATCTATGTACTTATTTCGAATTTCAATCATTATCTGACGCGATTGGAATTTTCTATTAAGAAAAACTTCGTCTGTTTTAATCATATCCAAAAAAGTTTTGATCTGCTTTGACAGATTGCCACGATCCGTTCCAATATCTTTCAAGTTATGTTGTTTTTTTGCCAATTCCATAATGATTTTCACTTGCGCCTCAACTCTCTCTCTATCTAGTTTTACCGAATCGGTCGAAGATGTACTGGTTCCAGGTTCAGGACTATGGCTTGTGGTAGATGTATGGGTAGGAGAATCCAATGTGGATAGTAATTCGGGTTCGTCATTTTTTTTCTTGGGTCCTACGATGTGGTACGTCTTTATATAATGTTCCACGTCCATGTCTATAGCTGAATCAACTCGTGATCGGCTTGAATCATTGAAGTTTGGCGGCGCGTCATTCGCTCTGTGTTTGAGAACAAAACAATTTAGTGAATGGAATAAAATTGATTAAAAATTCAAACTCACCCTGGGCCATCATTATCTCTCATAACACCTTCATCTGAACTTTCTCCTCCATCATCTGGCTTTTCAACTTGTTCGTTTCCATCGCCTTCGCCACCTGGCACCTCATCTTCATTATCAGAGTCAATAATCTTGGCTCGCTTCAGTTGCTGTGATACGGCACCTTCGATTTTCGAGAAGATTTTGTATTATTTTGTGTTTATTGGACAAATAAATTCAGATTTTTTACCTTTATCTTCTGAATCACTAAGAACGGCACGCTTTTTGCGATTCACTGGTGAACCACTTCTGAGTGAAACAGCACTGCCACTGCGTGAACGTGAACCAGACCGAGAACGAGAACCTATGAATGAAAATAGTGAAAATTAAAACAATAATCTACAATTCAACATTCGTGAAGATAATAAATGCTTTCAACAAACATGTGTTGAACCGAACCACTTACCACCACTGCGGCTCCTTGCAGATCCACTTCGGTTCGAAACAGCGCTACCATCGGTGATGCTGAGCGTGATCTTTATCCACTTCGACTACTTGACCTAGACAGACCATTCTCTGGTTCGCTATTGTTGTCTGGGCTCATCGGAGTATCTACGTGTATAAAATAACAAATGTTTATGATTATTACGCACTCAGACTAACCTCAACAACAAAAAAACCTGGTTAATAATGATGCGATACTGTATTCAAACAGAATTCACTTACCCATTTCAGCATCCATAGCTCGTTGTAATTTCTATTGAATTAACGAGGTGGAAAATAACGATGTTTGTTTTGTGCGATAAAAA
>NW_022602365.1:0-1545 GCF_009176505.1 Sitodiplosis mosellana | reverse complement strand
GAATTAACGAGGTGGAAAATAACGATGTTTGTTTTGTGCGATAAAAATGAAATGTTTTCTACGCACAGAACTCGTGTGGCTTGCTTGATACAGTTCGTTTTTTTGGTGAAACGTCAAACTTACGAAACAGTTGTTCAATATTTGCTTCGCATGAGCAAACAAATGAACGTTGTATGCGGAAATGTCTCAAATCCGATTCACTTTAAATGATGTTCTTTATGTTATAATTATCGACAGACGCACCAATATCCTTTTGGTGCATACAATTTGTTTGACGAAGCAATAATGAAAATTGCAATTTCAATGCGGCTTGTTGTTTGAGCTGTCACTTTCGTGTGTGTGTGTGCTGTGACAAACAGTGCTGCCACCAATACCAACCGAAAATAAAATATATGGTGAATATGTGAACCTACATCAATGCACTAATGAGCGTTTGACTCAGAGAAACTGTATTCGTACTGCGACCACAAAAGTATACAGAAGGAAAAATTGTTTTTCTAATAATTCCGTAGAAAAGAAGAGCTAGTTTTAAAAATATTGAAGTCATCACTAAAATCAGTCACAAACAGCGATATATCATAGAAATAAACTGGTATTTTTCTAAAATTTATAGTTTTTTTTGAATAAATATCATTTGGAAGTGAATTTAGTTCTAAAAGTCGTAATTTGTTGCTTTGTTTACAGTTTGATTGAAGTTTTGGGCTATGGCGGACAAAAGGAAGAAAAATTGGCTTAAAGAATATCTGGAATTCAATATAAAACGAAATCGAATGGAAAATGAAGAGGAGGCTGAGCCTGCTACTCAAAAAACGATAGTTGATGTTGATAATGACTGTCTGGAGTATTTGTTCGAATTTTTGGAATTTCCAGATCTGATTAACGTAGCCGAGGCAAATGTACACCTCAAACTTGCAGCAGAAGTGGTGTTTGTTAGGAAGCTCAAGAGAAGATTGATAATTGTTGAAATTGATCCGAAACTTAAACGATTCAGATGTTCTGACATAGACATTTACGACGATGCAATTTCCATTCATACGCCACTCTTGGCTTTCACTACTATACGCAATTTCGGTCCCCGCATCTCGGGAATACATTTAAAAATCAAAGCGAATGATTTTCTTCGTGAAAAATTCTTTCACCATATCAACGATTACTGTCACAAGACGCTGGATACTTTATTCATTTGGGGAGATCATTCAAACTCATTTGCTGCAGTAGAACATCCATTCGAAAACGTTGAACACTTCTCGTTTTGTAATGGTGTAATTGGACCTGGATGTGAACAGTTTAATCGGCTTTTTCCACGTCTACGTCAATTGAAATTCATCGACAATGATATTTTGGACATGAAGTCTATTGCTTACACATATCCCAAATTGGAGTCTTTCGCATTCAATTATTATGAGGAGTTTCCAAATAATTTCATTGAGAGTGACTTGATCGCAATTACGGCTTTGAATCCACAGATTCAATGTTTTGAGTTAATCTCATATCAGAAGCCGCGTATTTGGGAGTCTATAAGCACACAACTGCAGAATTTGAAAA
>NW_022602364.1:0-2344 GCF_009176505.1 Sitodiplosis mosellana | reverse complement strand
GCCGCGTATTTGGGAGTCTATAAGCACACAACTGCAGAATTTGAAAAATATTCATGCATCTTACTATTTTGAACATGCTCATGACTTCGAAGGACCAGCGATTCTATTCGATAATATTGAGACATTCGACGTGTCAAGCGATTATGGCTTAAGTGCAGTGAGTCCAATCGATGTGTTTTCTTTTAAGCAACTAAAGACATTGACAGTGAAGTGCTTGTGTGAAGAACCGGAAATTTGGTTGGACTTCGTTTTAAAACATCCAACGATAGAACGACTTGAAATTTGTGTCAACTCACCCGTATGGTATATGTATGAGCGTATGTTCGAACAAATACCCCGAAAACTGAACATAGTTAGCCAAAATACGAAATTCATTTCGTTACAGCTAAACGGCTTCGCATTCTATGGTCGATTAGATACAGGAAACACGTTGAAGTTACTGCAATTTTTAGCAGATCAAAAGTTTTTCAATAAGGTCTCTGTAGAGTTTGAATTGGCCAGGAGGAAAGGAAATTATAAGTTCCACGATGAGTTATCCGC
The DNA here is from genome assembly GCF_009176505.1 of Sitodiplosis mosellana. Classification (NCBI taxonomy): domain Eukaryota; kingdom Metazoa; phylum Arthropoda; class Insecta; order Diptera; family Cecidomyiidae; genus Sitodiplosis; species Sitodiplosis mosellana. The sequence goes on along the minus strand of NW_022602364.1, from coordinate 1,804 downwards.
AATGGAAGCTTTCACAACGAAAATTTCGCAAATTTGTGAAAAAACATCAAAATTAAAATCATTTATGAAAAACTATAAAATGAAAAAACACATTCTGTCAGATGTTCCTTATGTTGATTTTGAAAAATGTAATGAACAATAAAAATAAAATGTACTCATATGAGTTGAATGAGAAAATGGAAAAAATTTGTGTGTTTTCTTATCCGTTTGCCATTCACATTTATTTCTTCAACCAATTTTTATTCAGACTATTTAAAATTATTCTCAGGTAAAGTAATGTAAATTTAAATAAATCAAATCCCTATACAAATCCATCATTTTTTATAATAAGACATTACGGAACATCGTTTCGAGACAATAAAACAATGTTTGATGGCAAATTTCTAACACAATTTTCACAAGCATTGTGGAGTCCCTGTTCTAATAGTTAATCATTTTTCGAATATGGCATTAACAATAGAATCCAAATTTGTCTGTAATATTCCAAGATTGGCTTCTTCGAAATCTTCCATACTTGGTTTATCTATGTACTTATTTCGAATTTCAATCATTATCTGACGCGATTGGAATTTTCTATTAAGAAAAACTTCGTCTGTTTTAATCATATCCAAAAAAGTTTTGATCTGCTTTGACAGATTGCCACGATCCGTTCCAATATCTTTCAAGTTATGTTGTTTTTTTGCCAATTCCATAATGATTTTCACTTGCGCCTCAACTCTCTCTCTATCTAGTTTTACCGAATCGGTCGAAGATGTACTGGTTCCAGGTTCAGGACTATGGCTTGTGGTAGATGTATGGGTAGGAGAATCCAATGTGGATAGTAATTCGGGTTCGTCATTTTTTTTCTTGGGTCCTACGATGTGGTACGTCTTTATATAATGTTCCACGTCCATGTCTATAGCTGAATCAACTCGTGATCGGCTTGAATCATTGAAGTTTGGCGGCGCGTCATTCGCTCTGTGTTTGAGAACAAAACAATTTAGTGAATGGAATAAAATTGATTAAAAATTCAAACTCACCCTGGGCCATCATTATCTCTCATAACACCTTCATCTGAACTTTCTCCTCCATCATCTGGCTTTTCAACTCGTTCGTTTCCATCGCCTTCGCCACCTGGCACCTCATCTTCATTATCAGAGTCAATAATCTTGGCTCGCTTCAGTTGCTGTGATACGGCACCTTCGATTTTCGAGAAGATTTTGTATTATTTTGTGTTTATTGGACAAATAAATTCAGATTTTTTACCTTTATCTTCTGAATCACTAAGAACGGCACGCTTTTTGCGATTCACTGGTGAACCACTTCTGAGTGAAACAGCACTGCCACTGCGTGAACGTGAACCAGACCGAGAACGAGAACCTATGAATGAAAATAGTGAAAATTAAAACAATAATCTACAATTCAACATTCGTGAAGATAATAAATGCTTTCAACAAACATGTGTTGAACCGAACCACTTACCACCACTGCGGCTCCTTGCAGATCCACTTCGGTTCGAAACAGCGCTACCATCGGTGATGCTGAGCGTGATCTTTATCCACTTCGACTACTTGACCTAGACAGACCATTCTCTGGTTCGCTATTGTTGTCTGGGCTCATCGGAGTATCTACGTGTATAAAATAACAAATGTTTATGATTATTACGCACTCAGACTAACCTCAACAACAAAAAAACCTGGTTAATAATGATGCGATACTGTATTCAAACAGAATTCACTTACCCATTTCAGCATCCATAGCTCGTTGTAATTTCTATTGAATTAACGAGGTGGAAAATAACGATGTTTGTTTTGTGCGATAAAAA
>NW_022602363.1:0-1546 GCF_009176505.1 Sitodiplosis mosellana | reverse complement strand
GAATTAACGAGGTGGAAAATAACGATGTTTGTTTTGTGCGATAAAAATGAAATGTTTTCTACGCACAGAACTCGTGTGGCTTGCTTGATACAGTTCGTTTTTTTTGGTGAAACGTCAAACTTACGAAACAGTTGTTCAATATTTGCTTCGCATGAGCAAACAAATGAACGTTGTATGCGGAAATATCTCAAATCCGATTCACTTTAAATGATGTTCTTTATGTTATAATTATCGACAGACGCACCAATATCCTTTTGGTGCATACAATTTGTTTGACGAAGCAATAATGAAAATTGCAATTTCAATGCGGCTTGTTGTTTGAGCTGTCACTTTCGTGTGTGTGTGTGCTGTGACAAACAGTGCTGCCACCAATACCAACCGAAAATAAAATATATGGTGAATATGTGAACCTACATCAATGCACTAATGAGCGTTTGACTCAGAGAAACTGTATTCGTACTGCGACCACAAAAGTATACAGAAGGAAAAATTGTTTTTCTAATAATTCCGTAGAAAAGAAGAGCTAGTTTTAAAAATATTGAAGTCATCACTAAAATCAGTCACAAACAGCGATATATCATAGAAACAAACTGGTATTTTTCTAAAATTTATAGTTTTTTTTGAATAAATATCATTTGGAAGTGAATTTAGTTCTAAAAGTCGTAATTTGTTGCTTTGTTTACAGTTTGATTGAAGTTTTGGGCTATGGCGGACAAAAGGAAGAAAAATTGGCTTAAAGAATATCTGGAATTCAATATAAAACGAAATCGAATGGAAAATGAAGAGGAGGCTGAGCCTGCTACTCAAAAAACGATAGTTGATGTTGATAATGACTGTCTGGAGTATTTGTTCGAATTTTTGGAATTTCCAGATCTGATTAACGTAGCCGAGGCAAATGTACACCTCAAAGTTGCAGCAGAAGTGGTGTTTGTTAGGAAGCTCAAGAGAAAATTGATAATTGTTGAAATTGATCCGAAACTTAAACGATTCAGATGTTCTGACATAGACATTTACGACGATGCAATTTCCATTCATACGCCACTCTTGGCTTTCACTACTATACGCAATTTCGGTCCCCGCATCTCGGGAATACATTTAAAAATCAAAGCGAATGATTTTCTTCGTGAAAAATTCTTTCACCATGTCAACGATTACTGTCACAAGACGCTGGATACTTTATTCATTTGGGGAGATCATTCAAACTCATTTGCTGCAGTAGAACATCCATTCGAAAACGTTGAACACTTCTCGTTTTGTAATGGTGTAATTGGACCTGGATGTGAACAGTTTAATCGGCTTTTTCCACGTCTACGTCAATTGAAATTCATCGACAATGATATTTTGGACATGAAGTCTATTGCTTACACATATCCCAAATTGGAGTCTTTCGCATTCAATTATTATGAGGAGTTTCCAAATAATTTCATTGAGAGTGACTTGATCGCAATTACGGCTTTGAATCCACAGATTCAATGTTTTGAGTTAATCTCATATCACAAGCCGCGTATTTGGGAGTCTATAAGCACACAACTGCAGAATTTGAAAA
>NW_022602362.1:0-2395 GCF_009176505.1 Sitodiplosis mosellana | reverse complement strand
GGATGCCAGTAGATTACCATTGATTCCATTATCTATGCAACTGAGTTTGGTCAATAATTTGTACACTATAGTGTGTCAATAAAAATTAATATGAACAGTGCCAAATGTTGTAGTATATGTTATTAGAACAGATAATGAAAGAAAATATTTATTTTATAAAACAAATACAATAATGTATATTTCAATACTATTGGTATTAAATTATTATTTAATTAAGTAGCTAGTGACATATGAAATGTTGAATGGTTTCAATGTGTTGAAAAGAGACCTGCATTTTGCACTGAGGGAATTGTAACTAAATTCTAGAACAAATTGATTTTTTTTTTCATCAGTAATAAAGAATTGTGTATTAGATTATAAATAAATTTAAGAGCCTGTTTTTCAAAGAGGCCAACTTGTTACTCAACCAAATCAATTGTATCTACAATAATGCGAAAGCTACGCAGACAGTAAACAAACTGAATTACTATGAGTGTGTTGTTCGATGTATGTGTTTCTATCACATTGATTCGAAAGTTGGCAAATAGAAAAGATTGTGCGATCTTTAAAATGTTTCACTTCGTTGGTTCAAGGTATTGTAAACGAAAGTCATCAAAGTCAAAGTGTCTGTGTGAGCGAAGGCCAAAAATCAATAACGCAATGCAGAAAATGTTACAAAATTTGTGTGCTGAATCAAGAAGTGTAAAAAAAAATAACTTTTGGTATCTCTCCTGAAAAGAATAATAAAGAAGAGTCAGAATAAAACACATTTTGATGTTCTTTTTCTCATTTTTTCGAATATATTTTATGTCATATTTTCAAGTTGATATATACACATTTAAAAAAAATTCTTATAAAGAAGTCTAGTGAAGAAAAAAGAAAAAACGTTGCAAAAAGGTCCAAATTGAATCCGTCCGTTGGCGGAGAATTTTGTTTAGAATTTGTATTCATATTTACAGAGTATCTGCTTCGACCTGTTATCCTGTAATAATTTCGTATAGTATAAATACTCAATGTAACGAATTTTGTTTTACTTTTCTGTCTTGTAAATGGATTTTTATAAAAATCAGTGCAAAATATGAATAGTTTATGTTCTTAGTTGCGTTCAACGTATTCGATGAGTTTCGATTTAACGTTTTTTTTTGTTTATAGCTTTGATTCCTTCATTATTTATTCTACATAAGAAATTTGAGGTTTTGTTTGCAAAGATGTGGTTCTTCGGCTTAGTCAATGAGTAATGTAGTTCATTTCAGTTGTGAGAAATCGGTTATCTTAAAATTAACGGTTTTTGAATCGTGTAATGTAGGTAGGATCCGAACTGATTGACCCATAATTGGACCATCAATTTGTAGCAAAGTGAATGTGAAATGAGTGTAATTAAATTGTTTTCGTTGTCTTCTTCTTTTGCTTCTGATTCAAATCGGATGTGTCTATTGATTCAATACACACAGCAACATTGTAATGTATTTAACTATTGGGGAAAAAAAATTGTATGGCCATTGCTATAGCACAAATGATTGAATAAATAATAAACAAACAGTGTAATATGATTCAAACACCTGATCATACGCTCATTACACAAAACGACTTGAGTTTCCTTCTTGAATGAAACAGAATTCAATCCACAATATACTGTTGCTGTGTCTGACTTAGATGTCTTATTCCCATTTTTTTTTCTATTAAAAACTGTATTTATCCATAACTTGAGGGAGGGAGTGTTAAATTAGCTCTTGAATGTATCTCTCTGTAATGAATCTTATGTGTGAATGAAATTAATATAAATAAAATAATCACAATGATAATATAAAAAAAATGATTTAGGTTTTCAGCATTAGTTTGCATTGAATGTTGACCTATTTTCTTCTCTATAAAAAAAAAATTCATATTGGAACGTATCGCAAACGACTGAGCCAACTAGAAAGCCGATTTCTTTGTAAAAAAAAAACAAGTTTAAAAAAAATTCTGTTCAAATACTATTTTGGACATACATAAAATTTAGCAAATAGTATTTACATCCTTAGACCTAACGATCGCGGCAATGTTGCAATTTGTAAATGGGGATTAAGTTAAAAAATAATAATAATGCGATAGAATTTAAGTTAAAATATGCAAAAATAAATTAACCTGACAATGACTTAAAATGTAGAATTTTTTTTTTATTATTTTTTTTTTCGAGAAGTCAATTGCTTCTGATGCGTTTTTTTCTCTCTGTTTCGTTTAAATAATGCTTTCACTTTTCTCTTTTCATCAAACTGTAATTACAGTTGTACACTTGACTTAAGTATGGTGTGTGAATGCCCTTTAATTCACAGCATAATTTTTTTTATTGTTTCATCTGCTTGCCTTTTTGTCAGGTATGTGACCGTTGGGGATGCCAGTAGATTACCATTGATTCCATTATCTATGCAACTGAGTT
>NW_022602361.1:0-3153 GCF_009176505.1 Sitodiplosis mosellana | reverse complement strand
AATGTCCATCGAGAGCCTTGTTGATCGAATAGAGACCAGAAGAATGGCAAGGGCAAATAGAGCAGAAGAATTTTCAGCATAACTCTCGTCTCGCTAACCAACTGAGCTCCATATTTGTCTATTGAATAGTCGAGGAGATTTTCACGGGGATTGGTACTTCTTTCCCGATACTTGGTGGAGATCGCATTCTGAAAATAAAAACCAATTTAATTCATGTAGTCTTGACATTCTAATGAAGTTCAGGGAAGTTTTTCACAATTTCATACCGTAATGCATTTAAACATGCGAATGATCATGTTTTCTTCGGCAGTTTTTGCGTATGTATACGATGACTTTCCGATAATGAAAAATACTGAAATTCGAAATGAAAATGAGAGGATCTTCAAATTAACAAAAAGGAAACTTACCTAAGGATACAACCATCAAAATAGCCGGCACTCCGAAGGCAAGTGGGAAACAATCATTGTCGTCGAAACAATGTACATCTGCTCGTAAAATCGGAGTGATTGTTGTTGATATGAGCGAGCCGGCATTGATTGAGAAGTAAAACAATGAGAAGAATGTGGCGATTTGGGCTGCTTGCTCCGGCATTTTGAATTGATCACCACCGAAGGATGAGACGCATGGTTTAATCCCACCACTGCCAAGTGCGATAAAAGTCAACCCAATGTACAGTGCAATTTCGGGTGAAAAATCGATGACTGGAATCGATCCAATTGACACAATAACACTTCCGATCGAGTAAACAATTGATAAATACAAAATTGTGTTAAATTTGCCAAAACAGACGTCAGAAAGGATACCGCCAAAGATGCACATAAAGTACACAAACATCTCAAACATATGATACACCACAGTTGCATTTTTATCAGAATAACCCAATTTGTTTTTGAAGTAAAGTACCAAAATTGCTATCAAAATATACATAATATTGTTGCTAGTACGATTAAATTAGGTCGTTAAAGTACACAATATATATATTTACCTTTCATTCCATAAAAATTGAATCGTTCGCAAAATTCATTGCCGATGATAAAAAATACACGTTTCGGATAGGGAAGTTTTTGTGGTGCAGCATTTTCAACAGTTGATAACGTTCTTGAATTATTTTGTTCATTTGAACCTGAAATGTCAGACAAATTAAATGGCAATATTAACGGATTTATGAATGACTGAACTATAATCGAAGCAATGATTTACAACAGTTGAAGTATTTCACTTCAAACACTTTAACTCATAGTTTCACGTGGAGCTGCTCGTGTTGATTGTACTCAATAAAGAACCACAAATGTTATGAATTTACTGATAAAGAGATCAAACTAAATTACGTTTACGAACACGCGATTGCCTCGTGAAAAGACGTGAAAGAAATTACCAATTATTAATTTGTCTAATTATTTTTATTAAACCCAGTTTTCCTTTGCAGTATTAAAAAATATAATTCAGTCAGAGATTTTTTTTACTACCTTGCAGTAGTACAGTAAAGATATTGGAAAAAATACATGACTGATGTCAAAGTTTTTTAATTGTCGGGATTTAGTAGATTTTGCATATTTTTACCGATATAAAGTTTATTTGCCCGTTACTCGTGTGTTAATTCAACTAAGAAAATAAAATTATGTGATAAAAATTGAACAATGAATGTCGGATTCTCAAAATAGATTGCTTTGATTGAAAAATGTTTCTCCTTGATGATTCAATAATTGTAGTTGAAGTACTTACCAGTAAAGGTCCCTCATTTTGAATAAAATTTTTACAAATGCCCATATGCATTCGATAGGGCATCCCTCAAAACTTCCGAAACAATATTTCTTTTCGTTGCGATTTCCCCGAGGGGTGGTTTTAGGGGGGCTCAAAGTTGGCAACCCCGATTTTTCCGGAGGCCATAACTTCTAAACGACTGGACATTTCCAAAAAGTGTCTTTGGGAAAGTCCTATCGAACGCATATGGCATTTGTAAAAATTTTATTCAAAATGAGGAACCTTTACTGGTTAGATTACTTACCATCGGTCATCTGCTCATCGGAATTTCCCATTTTTATTCGTTATAATAAAGTATTTCGGAATTAATCTGTTTATTTTTCTAGATTATTTTTTCATATATTCATTATTCGAAATGTAAAAAAAATCAGCTCTCGTTTTTTGAATTGCCTAATCAAAACGAAGTCACTGAGCAACTTTTTTTATAGAGAAATATTGTTGTAACACTTCACTTAAGTTAGATCTTTACACTTCCATCTGATTCCTTCAACGCTTAAAAATCAACTGACGATTTCAAAATGTGATCGCTTGTTTTAAGCGATTGCTCAATTGCATCGACACCCTGTATCTTTGATGATAAATCACACTTGATAGATTATCAGGAGATTAGATTATCGTCTTTGATAATATTTTCAATGAGTCCATCATAATCAATTGGTATATTATCATTGACCATCTGTCTCCGTGTGTCGCTTACGTCGTAAACGAATGCTGTCACATCCGATATGGACAAGTTCCCCAGACAAAGCAAAAGAAAAATAAAAGAGTGTGGGAATTTTGCCCCGATAATAAAATATTTGAAGGAAGTGTATTGTTTCGAAAAGATCATCGATCAAATTGCTGGTTCCGTATGAATGAATGTTTCATCTGCAAAAGTGGTGGAACTGAAGATATTCTAAGAGAACTTGATAGAATGATCATTGATTAGTAATTAAGCTTCAGTATTGTAGAAATAGCCATGGAACCATTGCTTTTTATAGATTTCAATATATTGAAATAAAAAAATATATTTTCTTCCTAACAATCACGCATCTCATTTCAATTTTAAATGTGCAATGCAATTTATTCATAAATTTTTGTTTCCAAAAATAAATTTATGATCCGAATATTACATTCTTTGACATGTACTTCAAAAATAACAGCATGCGATTGACTATTTTGATTATAATGATGATATGTTGCGCGGAAAAATGTCAAATGAAAAGATAAAAAGTTCTCTATAGTTTACTATATAGCTATCCCTTTTCCGCTCATTCATCATGGACATTTTTCCGCTCAACTTTTCTGTATTACATTTTCGCTCCAAACTACTCATATGATGCATCATATATACTTGAATGTATACAAAAAAAACAACAAATAAAATAAACTATTAGCTACTCAGAAACTTCA
>NW_022602360.1:0-1397 GCF_009176505.1 Sitodiplosis mosellana | reverse complement strand
CCATTCTCATCAGTTGAATCACTATATTTTGTTAGCTGTGAATTGGGGAGCAAGCTGTCCGAACTCAATAAATGGTTCCCGAAAGTTCAACGCTTGGAATTTTTGGGTGCAAACGAACTATCAGATTGTAACGACATCGCTGTTAATTTTCCTGATCTTCAACATTTGAGTCTGTGCCTGCCAGATGTTGAAAAGAACCGTTTGAACCAGAAGCATTTTACTGAGCTCTTGCGTCTAAACCCGAACCTACAAAAGTTATACATTTATGGCCATATCGATGCCAAACACCTTCAGAGCTTTAGCAAACATCTACAACATCTGGAAAGCCTAGAAATCCATCCATTTGGATGCTTCTCGAATGCTGGGAACGATACAGCGCACTTTCCAAATGTGAAGAAGCTCAAATTACGAGGAAGGGCACGCGGATTTCCAATGACATTCGACAAACTTGAAGAATTGATTGTTATATCGATTGTTATGGACCAGACATTGGCTAATTTCATCAGCAAGCACAAAACACTTACCAAGCTTAATTATGCGGGCAACAAATATGGCAAGCCGGGTGCATTATTGAAGATTGCTTTGCCAGCATTAGTTGAAGTCGATTTTGGATATTGTGCTTTTCCGATCGATGAAGTGATCACATTCATGAAAAAATGCACATCGCTGAAGAAGCTCACACTAAGATTCTGTGACGAAAAGGATTACCAGACTGTGCAGAATCGATTGGGTAACAAATGGCGTGAAACCGAGAAGGAATATTACACTACGACGATGGAACGTCAATTGACTTCATGAAATCTCTAATACATCTCATAGAATCACTTTTTTTTCATAAAGCTACAGATTTAGTTTAGCTCAGGCAAATATACATTCTGCTGTTATGATAGCTCGAACAAATCGAATAAATAAATCATGCAATTTTGTACTGGCTCTGAATAGATACATCGTACAATACGATGCCAAATTCAATATTACCTCTATTTCGGTTCATTTTTGTCATTCGCAAATCACAATCCAAACTCAATCTGAAGATTCTTTAAAATAAATTTATGTCGAAAAATAGCTATAAGAAAACAACTTGAATTATTATCTAAGCAAAAAAGATGTCAGGAAACATACAATTCTATGAAATAAATATCCGAAACGGTTGACAAAAAGCAATTTGCACATCCATTTAGTTTGTTCTTTTAACATTTTTTTAAACATTGGTCAACATAAAATAGCAGAATCAAGCAGAATCAAGAGCGAATTCGAAGAAAAGTGGCCATGAAAGAGCCAAACTTTGTAAAAATAGACAAAAAAAACTGAAAGAGTATGGAAGCATTCTGAAAAATCCTTTTTCAGTGGAAATTTCAATTTTATCTCATTGGAAAAAATGAACATTTTGTTGTCAA
>NW_022602359.1:0-1423 GCF_009176505.1 Sitodiplosis mosellana | reverse complement strand
CCATTCTCATCAGTTGAATCACTATATTTTGTTAGCTGTGAATTGGGAAGCAAGCTGTCCGAACTCAATAAATGGTTCCCGAAAGTTCAACGCTTGGAATTTTTGGGTGCAAACGAGCTATCAGATTGTAACGACATCGCTGTTAATTTTCCTGATCTTCAACATTTGAGTCTGTACCTGCCAGATGTTGAAAAGAACCGTTTGAACCAGAAGCATTTTGCTGAGCTCTTGCGTCTAAACCCGAACCTACAAAAGTTATACATTTATGGCCATATCGATGCCAAACACCTTCAGAGCTTTAGCAAACATCTACAACATCTGGAAAGCCTAGAAATCCATCCATTTGGATACTTCTCGAATGCTAAGAACGGTACAGCGCACTTTCCAAATGTGAGAAAGCTCAAATTACGAGGATGGGCACGCAGATTTCCAATGACATTCGACAAACTTGAAGAATTGATTGTTATATCGATTGTTATGGACCAGACATTGGCTAATTTCATCAGCAAGCACAAAACACTTACCAAGCTTAATTATGCGGGCAACAAATATGGCGAGCCGGGTGCATTATTGAAGATTACTTTGCCAGCATTAGATGAAGTCGATTTTGGATATTGTGCTTTTCCGATCGATGAAGTGATCACATTCATGAAAAAATGCACATCGCTGAAGAAGCTCACACTAAGATTCTGTGACGAAAAGGATTATCAGACTGTGCAGAATCGATTGGGTAACAAATGGCGTGAAACCGAGAAGGAATATTACACTACGACGATGGAACGTCAATTGACTTCATGAAATCTCCAATACATCTCATAGAATTACTTTTTTTTCATAAAGCTACAGATTTAGTTTAGCTCAGGCAAATATAGATTCTGCTGTTATGATAGCTAAAAAGCAAACACTCATTCAAACAAATCGAATAAATAAATCATGCAATTTTGTACTGGCTCTGAATAGATACATCGTACAATTCGACGCCAAATTCAATATTACCTCTATTTCGGTTCATTTTTGTCATTCACAAATCACAATCCAAACTTAATCTGAAGTTTCTTTAAAATAAGAAAACAACTTGAATTTATTATCTAAGCAAAAAAGATGTCAGGAAACATACAATTCTATGAAATAAATATCCGATACGGTTGACAAAAAGCAATTTGCACATCCATTTAGTTTGTTCTTTAAACATTTTTTTCTTCTATTGGTCAACAGAAAATAGCAGAATCAAGCAGAATCAAGAGCGAATTCGAAGGAAAATGGGCATGAAATAGCCAAACTTTGTAAAAATAGACAAAAAACTGAAAGAGTATTGAAGCATTCTGAAAAATCCTTTTTCAGTGGAAATTTCAATTTTATCTCATTGGAAAAAATGGACATTTTGTTGTCAAAAACCGACACAATTTGAACTGTATTCGACGAT
>NW_022602358.1:0-1598 GCF_009176505.1 Sitodiplosis mosellana | reverse complement strand
GAAAGATGGATAATCGTGATAAAGCGGCCGGTCGGAAGCGACAACCAGAGGGAGCCAACATTCCGGCGAACAAACGCTTCAAGTCAGCCGAGACCGTGTCTGCTTACTTGGGAGCCATCACAAATGTAAGAATCATGCTGAACATACTGACTTTGCTTACAACTTTGAAAAGTCTTTGAAGAAAATCAGAAATAGACGGATAAATTAGAGCATTCTGTAGGCCATTAAATTAATTTCAATGCAAAATATTGCAAACTCATTACTTAACCTCACAATTTGTGTTCGTGTGACATTGTAGCTAAAGTCAACGCACAATCTATGAATTTGTGTGCAAAATGTTCATATTTCATCGAGAATTTGTGTCAAGAAATCTAACAATTTAGTGTTTATTCCATTTTCAGGAACTTTCATCGAATGGAACGGTCCAACAGCCGATGAAAATTCATGACACGAGATTTCATCGGCGCATGAAAGAGGAAAACAAGCAAGAAAAGCTGACAGACCTCAACGCTTATTACATCGAGCATCTAAGCCTCACAGATCTCTTGAATGTTGCCAACTCCAACCAACAATTGAAACCAGCGGCGGATTTGGTGTTCATGAGCCATTTTGGGAAACGATTCATAAAAATCGATGTGGATCGCATGAATTTGGGTATCTCTGAGAAGCGCACATATTCGGTTACAACTGCAATTCCATGGTCGTTCCGTCTCAAGTTGCTTCGCTGCTTTGGACACTTGATCACAAGATTGAAGATTGCGTATAAACATTCACATGAGCCATCACAAGAGGATTCAAAACGTGCTGCACAAATTGATTGTAATGTCAACAAATACTGTGCTGAGTCACTGGTGGAAATCGAGTTTGAAAATTGCGCAGCACATACGCTGAATGATCTGAAGAAGCCATTCTCAACCGTTGAATCAGTACATTTTACTGACTGCGAGATCGGAAGCAAGCTGTCCGAGCTCGATAAATGGTTTCCAAAGGTGCAACGCTTGGAATTTTATCGGACAATCGGAACATCAGATGGTAACGACATTGCTGTTCATTTTGCTCATCTTCAACATTTGGGTCTATATTATCCACCTGATGAAAAGATCTGTTTCAACGAACAATATTTTGTTGAACTCTTGCGCCTAAACCCGAACCTACGAAGCTTATGTATTGGTGGCTGCATCGATGCCAAGTACCTTCAGAGCGTTAGACAACATCTACAGCATCTGGAAAGCCTGGATATCTATGCACATGGACACTTCTCTGATATTGCAAACGATACCGTGCACTTTCCAAATGTGAAGAAGCTCACATTACGAAATGTGGTGCTTGAACAATTTCCGCTGACATTCAACGAACTCGAATCTTTGGACGTTGTATCAACTGCTATGGACCGTCCATTGGCCGATTTCATCAGCAAACACAAAACACTTACCAAGCTTACTTATTTGGGTCGAAAACGCGGCAAAGAGGGCGTGCTATCCGAGATTTCTTCGCCAGCATTAGTTGAAGTCGATTTTGGACATTGCATTTTTCCGATCGATGAAGTGATCTCGTTCATGGACATATGCACATCGCTAAAGAAGCTCACGCTTGGATTC
>NW_022602357.1:0-2856 GCF_009176505.1 Sitodiplosis mosellana | reverse complement strand
CCAGCTGATGAAAAGAACCATTTGAACAAGAAATATTTTGGGGAGCTCGTGCGTTTAAACTCAAACATACAAACTCTGTACATTGGCGGCCACTTCGATGCCAAATACCTTCAGAACGTTAGCAAATATCTACAGCGTCTGGAAAGCCTGAAAATCTCTTCATATCAACACTTGTCAGATATTGGAAACGGTACCGTGCGTTTTCCAAATGTGAAAAGGCTTCATTTATGGGGCACGGCATTAGACCATTCGTTGACTGATTTCATCAGCCAACACAAAAAACTTACCAAGCTGACTTTTTCTTCGTTTGGACATCGTGAAGAGGGTGCACTATTGAAGATTACTTCGCCAGCATTAGTTGAAGTGGATTTTGGTAATTGCCGTTTTCCGTCTGATGAAGTGGCTTCTTTTGTGGCTGAATGCCCATCGCTGAAGAAGCTAACAGTTGCATTCGGTAACGAAAACGATTACAAAGCTTTTCAGAAGTGGTTGGGCAATGAATGGCGTGAAATCAAAAAATACAGCTATTTCCATATCTGCAGAGTTACGATTGAACGTTAAGTCAACTTCGTAAAATCACAAATACATTTAAATTCATGAAATAAGTAGAACCTATTTTCACTCAAATATGAATAATCGGCTCAGGTGAACATACATTCTACTTTAAACATAATATCTAAACAGCAGCCAGTCACATTTCCATCCGAAAAGCACATCGAAATTAACTTGATTTATAATTAAGAGGAAAAAACATTCAAAGAGAATTTGAACAAATATATCATGTACTCTTGTAATGGCTCTGAATAGATACTTTGTGAAATTCGACGCCAAATTCAATATTACCTATATTTCGGTTCATTTTTGTCATTCACAAATCACAATCCAAATTCAATCTGAAGTTTCTTTAAAGTAAATTTATGTCGAAAAATAGCTATAAGAAAACAACTTGAATTATTATCTAAGCAAAAAAGATGTCAGGAAACATACAATTCTATGTAATAAATATCCGAAACGGTTGACAAAAAGCAATTTGCACATCCACTTAGTTTGTTCTTTTATCATTTTTTTTTCTATTGGTCAACAGAAAATAGCAGAATCAAGCAGAATCAAGAGCGAATTTGAAGGAAAATGGGCATGAAATAGCCAAAGGTTGGAAAAATAGACAAAAAGAACTGAAATAATATGGAAATACTCTGAAAAATCCTGTTTCGGTGGAATTGCACACAATTATCATTCCAATTTGTTCTCATTTGAAACATTGAACATTTTGTTGTCAAAGCCCGGGACAATTTGAACAGTATTCAACGATGGCAATAATTCAACGTGCGGGTAACACCAAATTGACATTTCACAACAGCGTCGTCTTTCACAATCGCATCGATTCCAAGTCACAACAAGTTTAAATGCTGTCAAATGTAATCATAGCTCCACAATTTGATCGCATAAACACGAAAAATATTCTGAAATTGTTGATTTTCCCATTTATTCCTTGAGCAAATCTAGTGAAAGGTGTATTCACTATAAGAAATTATAACCAAACACCAAAAGCCATAGAATTTACCGTGTTCATCGCATTGTTTTTTCTGAAAGTGTAAGTACTGTTCTGAACATTGCATTTCTTAGTTCATGAAGTGAAGAGATTGCGACTCAAGTTTGATTCAATTGCGATTTTATCAATTTTGCCATTTTTTGTCAAGTTCAACGCTTATTTCCAAAGAGATTGATTTGAAAAGTTGAACGAATTGTGCAAATTCAAGATTGCAATTTTTGTAGCAATTCCAATAGTATGGCCAAACAAAAATGAATAACGTTTTCAATCCCTCAATATTGGCTTTCAGATTGGCGAAATAATCTCAATGAAAGATGGATAATCGTAAAGAAGCCGCCAGTCGGAAGCAACAACCAGAAGAAGCCAAAACACTGGCGAGCAAACGCTTCAAATCAGCTGAGGCCGTGTCTGCAGACGCGGTAAGTATCATAATGAAAATAATTACTTTGTTTACAATTTTTAGCGTTTTATTGGAATATTTGAAAGGAGCTCAAACATTATATCAAGCTCGCATTATATTGACCAATCAACTAGTTCCATGTATTCTTTGTTTCAATGCACTGCATTGCATTGCAGAGAGAGCTCATATTGTGAACGTATAACTTAACCTCAAAATTTGTGTTCAATTGACATTGTAACCAAAGTCGATGCAAAATCAATGGACTTTTGTGGGAAACTTTTATATTTTAATCAAAATTTGGATTGAGAAAACTAACAATTTCGTGTTTATTCTGTTTTCAGAAATATGCATCCGGCAAAACAGCCCAGCAGCCGATGAAGATCTATTACACAAGACTGCGACGGCGTATGGAAGAGGAAGAGAAGCAAGCAAAGCTAATTCTGGAGCCCATCGTTTGCATCACAAAGCTGACAGACGTCAATGTTGATTGCCTAGAGCACATTTTCAGTCATTTTAGCCTCACAGATCTCTTGAATGTGGCCAGCTCCAACAAACAGTTGAAACCAGCGGCGGATTTGGTATTCGCGAGTCGGTATGGGAAACAATCGATAGAAATCAATTTAGAATTCAAGTTAGTACGTATTTTTGAATGGAACCAGCAAATTCTATGGTCGTTCTGCTTCAAGTTGCTTCGTTGCTTCGGGCACTCGATCACAAAACTAAAAATTATTTATGGCTCATCGCAAAATGCAACGCTAGACGTAAAAATTGATCGTTATGTCAGCAAATACTGTGCCAAGTCACTGGTGGAAATCGAATTAAAACATTGCGCATCACGCACGTTGAACGATCTGAAAAAGCCATTCTCATCAGTTGAATCACTATATTTTGTTAGCTGTGAATTGGG
>NW_022602356.1:0-3660 GCF_009176505.1 Sitodiplosis mosellana | reverse complement strand
TAATGTACATGTGGGTCTTTATGTCAACGAATACTGTGCCGATTCATAGTGAACTATATAGCTATCTCTTTTCATTTGACATTTTTCCTCTCTTTCTTGTATAACATTTTCGCACTACTCATTTATCATAAGCTATCGAAAAGGTTTTCATAAAATTTGATAAAAAAAAATGTAAGAACAATTCCAATTGTTTAGACCATTCGAGAATGGTCAATTGACAATTCAATAGGTCATAACCAATTCTAATTAGAATTGAAAGCAGTAAAAGGACAATTTTGATGTGCTTCAATTTAAACTTTAAAGAATGGTGAAAATCTAAAATAGGTTTTTTTTTCATAAATTCAACTTGAGTTCAACATCATCTTTATCTTTATCTATTAAAAACCATAACCAAGCTGATTAATAAAAATGTAAACATCTAAATGAAAATGTAAGCAGATGAAAGTAATTTCTGTTGGAAATTGGAAACAAAACGAGGATTTTTGAAAAATGTCCATTAATTATTTAAATAAATCTATTTAAATGCTTTCATTTTTTATGTGCAAATTGGAAACAATTAAAGAGAGAGCAGGGAAAGTGATGAATTGTATGTAATTATTGTTCACGAACACAGGAATCTATAAATTGATGCTAAGACGCTGATTCCGTTTTTAATTGAAGAATTCATTCAGTCATCGTTCGAAACGTTCATTTAATAGGTGTAAATTGTCCTCATCAGCTGTGAAAAAAATCAACTCAATGGATTAGCAATTTTGATAGAAATTTCGTTGTATCAATTGATTAGTTAATTTCTGATCTACTAAAAATGAATAATGATTCAATTTTTAAATTCAAGCGAAAGTGTTAACATTCTCCATGTCAAGTGATGAAATGATTTTTGGGATCTTACTTTGTTGAAGGTGGGCAAGTTCAAAATAGCCACTTCAAACCCATGGTAATGAAGTTCAATCTGGGCATCGGCGATCCATACCACAAAGAATTTCTTTAATTGAATGGGAAGTCCATGACAGTTGGTCTCGAAAAGACAGTCACCTATTCCCAAAAAAAAACTCTCCGTGGCCAATATGCCATTAAAGCCAAAAATAGAGTTGATACACCGACGCCGATTGCAATGAAAATAATGGTTACATCAAAGTCAGGGTGCTTGAATTGCTAAAGAAAAGATAAACGTAAATGTGATTCAGTTAGACGAGAAATGGTGTCTAACAGAGGTGTAAAAACATTACCAGCTCCAATTGAAAAATGACACAGGCCGACATAATCACGCTACAAACCAATATTACAAACAGAATCCGACTGTACACCTTGGTCGTATGCAGAAACCAACTAAAAGTACAAAATATAAAGATTAATCCAAAAAAATGTAAATCGATTGGTAAAAAGAATTCTTATTTCCATATATGCAGTTTTTTTCATTTGCCATAGTATGATATCGCAAATTTTACTTATTTCATGGCCGAACTATGTAAAAAAAAGTAAAAATATACTGAATTTTTATGAAAGTAGAACGAAGAATCATGTTTTGGTGGAATTTTCTACAATTATCACTCCAATTTGATCTCATTTGAAACATTGAGTATTTTGTTTTCAAAGTCCGGGACAATTTGAACGGTATTCAACGATGGCAATGTTTCGACGTGGCGGGTAACACCAAATTGACATTCCGCAACAGCGTCGTTTTCACTGAGTCGCTATTTCACAATCGCATCATTTCAAGCCGTAATTTGCTGTCAAATGTCATCATAGCTCCGCAATTTGATCGCAACAAATACAAAAAACCTTTCTAAAACTGTTGACTTTCACATTTATTTCTCAAGCAATTGGATTAATTCAAGTTAAAAGTGTATACTATAAGAAATTATAGCCTAACACCAAAAACCAGCGAATTTACCGTGTTCATCGCATTATTTTCTCTGAAAATGTAAGTACTGTTCAAAAAGTTGCATTTCTTGGTTCACGGAGTGAATCGATTGAGATTCAAAGATTCAATTGCGATTTTAGCAATTTTGCCATTTTTTCGTCAAGTCCATCTCTTATTTTCAGAGGGACTGACTTGAATAGTTGAACGTATATTTCAAAACGGATTGTGCAAATTGACAATTCCCATTTTGAAGCAATGCCATACAAAGATGAATAACATTTTCGAAATCATCAATTTTGTCTTTCAGATTGGTGAAGAATGGAAAGTCATAAAAAATCCGCCAGTCGGAAGCGAAAACAAGAAGGAGCCAACCCACCAGCGAACAAACGCTGCAAGCCATCCGAGACCGTGTCTCCTGACCTGAGAGCCATCACAAATGTAAGAATCATGATCAAAATACCGTTTGTTAACAATTTTTTTACGGTTTCTCTGGAAAATTAGAAATAGATAGATAAATTAAAACATTCTTTTTGCCATCAAATTATTTCCATGTGTTCCAGGAACGTGCATCCAACAAAACGACCCAGCAACCGACGAAGATCTATTATACACGATTGCGACGGCGTATGGAAGAGGAAGAGAAGCTGGCAAAGCTTATTCAGGAGCCAATCGTTTACACAACAAAGCTGACAGACGTCAACATTGATTGCCTAGAGCAGATTTTCAAGCGTGTAAGCCTCACAGATCTCTTGAATTTTGCCGACTCCAACAAACAGTTGAAACCAGTGGTGGATTTGGTGTTCAAGAGCAAATTTGGTAAACGAGAGATGAAAATCGATGTCGAACGCAAGATTGTGGGTTTCTCTGAGGAGGACACATATTCGGTTACAGCTGCAATTCCATGGTCGTTTCGCTTCAAGTTGCTTCACTGCTTTGGACACTTAATCAAAAGATTTGCTTATGTACATACGCCATCAAATGAAGATTCAAAACGTGCAGCACAAATTGATTGTTATGTCAACAAATATTGTGCTGAGTCACTGGTGGGAATCAAGTTTGAACATTGCACCGCACGCACGCTGAATGATCTGAAGAGCCATTCACAAAAGCCATTCACAAAAGTTAATACTCTTCTTTTTGTCAACTTCAAATTGGGAAGCAAGCTGTCGGAACTCAATAAATGGTTCCCGAAAGTGGATTGCTTGTCATTTTCGGGTGCGATCGAGCTATCAGATTGTAACGAGATCGCTGTTCATTTCCCGAATCTTTATTATTTGAGTCTAAGCATTTTATCTCATGAAAAAGACCAATTGAACAAGAAACATTTTGCTGAGCTCTTTCGCTTAAACATGAAACTACGAAGCATGTACATTGGCGGCTACTTTGATGAAAAATACCTTCAGAGCATTAGTGTACATCTGCAGCGTCTGAAAAACCTGACAATCTGGCCAGTTGGACCCGTCTCTGATATTGGAAACGATACCGTGCATTTTCCAAATGTTAAGAAGCTCATTTTACGAGGAGGCGCACAGGGATTTTCAATGACATTCGACAAACTTGAAGAATTGGATGTTCCATCGATTGCTATGGACCACACATTGGCCGATTTCATCAGCAAACACAAAACACTTACCAAGCTTACTTGTTTGGGTCGACAACGCGGCAGAGAGGGCGTGCTATCCGAGATTTCTTCGCCAGCATTAGTTGAAGTTGATTTTGGACATTGCACTTTTCCGATCGATGAAGTGGTCACGTTCATGGACATATGCACATCGCTAAAGAAGCTCACGCTTGGATTC
>NW_022602355.1:0-4801 GCF_009176505.1 Sitodiplosis mosellana | reverse complement strand
TTTGCCCGATCCAGATTTGCAGACTTCGCTTCTTTATATTTTCAACAGGGTTATGGGCCCAGTAACAAGAAAAAGCAGTCCCCGTTTTTGGCAAGACACTTTTTCTTTTGGTGAATCTTTCTGTTAGGGGAACAGATCAAACGAGAAGTGGATGCGGGCAAAGTAGCAAAGTATTCTGTTATGTTTATTCAATTGGAGTTCTTTTGAATAAGCACAGAAGGGGAACTTTGGCAGAGTATTCATTTTTCAAGTATAAATATGAGTGTCGATCCAGCGGCTGATAGTATGCAGAATTGGAGAGCTGATTAAGATGAGTTGCTGAAACAGGCGAATAAACTCAGTGGCTGAAAATATGCAGAACTAAAGAGCTGATGAATTGCTGAAACAAGCGGATAAATCAATGGATGCGATGGATCGAACATCAATTGGGTATTAGTATATAACTTGAAAAATCGAAATTGGTGAATTTTACTGTTAACAAAGCAATATTTATTCTGTGAGTAAATATATTGCAAAGCAGAAAAATTAAAGCTACTAAATACGATAAGGGAATTATCGTATGAACAGAAGGTGATAAAATTAAGTAATTTTAGACTCTAAAAGAGATACAGTTTTTTTTGAATAGAAACGGCAATAAAGCAAAATAGTGATGATGTTTCGTCATGTCAAAAACTGAGGAGTCAAATCACCGCTCATTTGGAATAATATTACTGATTGGTATATATATGCAGCAAATTTATTATTCCAAAGGAGAAAAGAGAGAAATATGACCAAGATGCAATCAACGGAGATTAGTTGAAAAGGAGGCAGATAAACTTCGGAAAGTTTAATTGGGTCATACATATTTTTCACTACAGGTGAAAATATATAGGCGAGCTGATAGATAAATTCAGTTGCGGAAACGAGTAAAGGTACTCGCGGAGTAAATCATCACAGAAAAAAAGCTCCATTGTTTTTGAATTGAATGCTACAATGATTACAGTGTAAAGAGAGAAATGAGAAATCGCATGAACAAAGAATGTATATTATGAGTCGATAACATTCAGTTCGCGATATTTGTTTGATAAAATCATTAGACGTTTTGAGAACGAAAAAGGTTGGAAGCTGATTTAGTGCGTTGAATAACAATTAGAAATTCAACAGAAAACATCATTATATTTATTTTTGGAGCAGACTGATCACCTGATCCGGAAATTGGACGCAGAAATTAACTGTAAAAAGTGAAAAGATAAATGTAGCAGAAACAACAAAATTCATCAAAAAAAAAGGGAAGGAGCCAGTATTGGACACTTAATCATTGAATTACGTAATAGAAATGATAAGTGAAGTGAGGTTTAGTGCTGGTGGTCAATGGAACAAAGAATAATACGGCAAATAGGGGAAATGTTCCATTATATCTAAAAGTGATAGCTGAAATCAGAGGGAAGAACCAAATGAAACACAATAGAAGAGCAGCTATAGTCCGGACCAGATAAATAAAAAGCGTCGCGCGCTTGGAGAAGCACTAATACATACAAATTTTGGTATAAATTTGTATGAATTCCAATATTTTATTTAACGTAAAAGTTTAGACCACAAAAGAGGAAATGATGATTGCAGTAAAATGTGATGTGGAAGCCGTATATGAGAGAAGACATGCTGAAAAGATACAAGTAAATGGTAAACTGTATTATTGGTGAATAGCAGTTGGGAAGCCAGAGAGATGCCATGTCGTAGTCATAATAATCGGGAGCCAGATATTATGAGAGTGGATTTGTTTGGCGATTTTTTGGTCGTTTCATACCAATGGATGATAAAAAGAGCTAAAAGGGGAAAGATTGAAGACTCAATCGGTTATGGGGTTAAAAATCCACAATTGATTTTTGTTATTTTTGAATTGCAAATGTAAAAAGTGATGAGTAGATTTAAGAATGTTTTCTTGAGCTAGAGAAAAAAAAATCGAGCGGATATGAGTCTGAAAGAGAATAGTAAATTACTAAGTAATAAAGTGTCGTATGCTCGACGACGGAGCTCAAGAGTGATAAAATGGTTTTTTTATCTCAAAAGGGACTTTATTAAAATCAAATCATTTATTGGAAATTGATAGGATTTTGCTTTTTAATAAGTCGGAAGAAATATCGCTAAAAACAGTGAGTAGAAATTCGGTATATGAATTTAAGATGGCGGGGTTTTTCGAATATATGGTGTGTAGATGGGAATATACGAAAAATCTAAGTAAACAGAAATTCAATTATAAGTGTATATTTGGATGGCCTCTCTGGGTTGACTGTAATTCGTTTCATGTGAAATTTACTGAGAAAGAAACGAAGAGGCGATATATGTAGCGATATATGATAAAAACAATGCAGTGAGGGCATTGAAAAACAGAAAAACAAAAAGTTGTAAAAGTCATTGGAGTGTGACGAATGACTTAGAGCATATGTGCATTGGGAGAAGAAAAAGTTTAAAAGGAAAAGAGAATGCACAATGAATTATGTGAAACATTGGTTTGTTTAAAAATGAACTAAATTTAGATAGAGAAAATTTAGATAGTTATGGGAATTGGTGAATTCTTTTTGTGGTTATCGATTTTTAAATGAAATGTTTTTTGTTTTGGAGTGTTAGAAAATAAAATCGATTGGGTCTAAATTAAAAAAAAATGCGGATAAATATGGGGTGTATATTTATCTTACGCGGAATGGGAATTTTGTGTAACATTTTTCTTTACATTGAGTGAGAAAATGCTACTAAGTTGAATTTTGATACGAATGAATCGAAATGTTTTACAAAGTAGTCAGTATTGATGAGAATAATATTGAGGGATATGAAAACATGATTCACGGTTGGATAATGTGGTTCAAGGTTGGGTTCAAAAGCAATATGGTAACACACGGAAGACACACAAACACACACAAATTAAAAACACATGGGGCTTATTTGAAGCTGGTTATTTCTTCGTAATGGTTTTCACTTCATTGAATAATTGGATTTTATATTTATTCATAATCGGTATCTTCAAAAACTGGGGAAGTCGCATCGTATTTAATTAAATGGAAAGTTTCGTTGGAGATGGTTATTATACCGTCGGACTTAAGTTCATCGGCACGAATGGTGATGGAACTTCCATTGAGAAGTAGAGGATGCAGGGCCAAATTTGCAAATAAATTTTATCGTCATCTTGGTGGATACCTGCATGGACACGTCCAATGTGTCTCCCACGAAGGGGAATTCGGCAGATAGATCGATCACGACCAATGGGGGTCAAACCATCGGACAAAAGATGGTTAACACCAGTAGGGGTACGAAGGAACCAAACGTACATGTTGTCAAATGAAGTGTTTTAATGAAACCAAAAAGTGGCATTTGCAACAAGAACAAGAACAGTAAGGGACATCGATCAAAGGGGAGGGAACGGTAAGCTAAATGCGACAAAACATGAAGAATATGTGAAAAACATAGCCAAGGAGGTAAATGAGTAAGCAAGATAGAATTCAGTTGGAATTTTAATTGCATAAGAATGGAAAAAAAGGAGCTTGAGTATGAATTATTTCATATAGATCAAGAGTGTGTTAGGGGATTCTTATGAGAATGCCGGTTTATGGCATAGTGTGTTAAATTATAAGACCGTAAACTATAAATTGGAAGCATGCGGATTTTTGCTGAGTAACAAAAATGAATAGAAATTGCTTTTAGGGACCACAAACAAAAGAAAATATTGAGTTTACATATAAAGGGAGTCACGTGATTCGAATAATGGAATTATCATGATTTTTTTGATAGGTACATGGTAAAGATTTTAAATCAGAAGAGATGTTATAGTAAGATATATGGAATGAGGGGGGGATATAACTGAAAACAATCTAAATTGAATTTCTTGTAATTTTATTTTACTTTCAGTTGAAAACAACTTGAAGCTTTAGTCGAATCACGGGAGCTCATTCCAAATATCGGTGGTTGAAGAAACAGTTGTGGATCCAGTTGTTGATTGAATTGGGTTGGTTGATTCAATTGTTGTTTGAGTAATTTCATTCGTAGGTGGGGATTCACTACTGGTTGGTAATTCGGATGTTGATGGAATCGTTGTTGATTGAATTGGTTCAGTGGATTCAATTGTAGTTTGAGTGACTTCATTAGTTGACTCATTCGTTATTTCATTGGTAGATGAAGACTCACTACTGGTCGTTGATTCATATGTTGGTGAATTGGGTTCATTTGTTGACCCGCTGGTTACAGCAGCAGTGGGGGAAGGGGATTGATGATCCGACCCACGGGAATTTATTTCAATAATAACGACTTTATTAGAATTGGTGAAAACTACGGAAAACACGATAACTGCTCCGATAAATAGTAGAACTACCACGACAAACTTCCAATTTTGCTTAACAATTTTTTTTATTCTTCTACAAGTTGATTCTTCACCAGAATTTGCGGGGAAATATATCGAAACGTTCGACATGATTGAAACGAAAATTTAAATTGGGATTATTTAATAATCAAACGGATACTTTGTTTCGATTGAAAAATTTTGGATTTATGATTTTTAGAAGCGGTTTTTTTTTAATTAGATCACGCGGGAATTTTTGAATAAAGTAATATATTTTACAGGGGAAGTAAAATGATGGGTAACCGACATTGTTTATGTGGAATAGTGATAAACATTATTTTGAAAGTTGCGCAGTGGTAGCAACAGATAAAAGAGAAATAGAATCATATATTATTTGGTGAAATAATTTGAACAATTTATTACAGTCTTGTAAATATAAATTCAGGGGAAGTGTTGGAAATAATTGGATATTTAGAATTCATATTTGACTGAAATAAT
>NW_022602354.1:0-1783 GCF_009176505.1 Sitodiplosis mosellana | reverse complement strand
CTCTTTTACATAAGAAAAATAATAAAATGTGCACCTTTCCAAAAAAAAACACAGTCAAATGTTTAGGAAGAGTTTAAACATGTCAGGGCGCTAAAACTTATCTTGAGATGAAACTAAAGTCTACTAAGTTGAAAATCAGAAGCCTAAATCAATATTTAGTCATTTTGTCCGAAATTAGTCGACTTGATTATATTTAACTATAAGCGACTGGATTTCATACAAAATTTCACTGTCAGTCAGTCAGTCAGCCAGTCATTAAATTTTCACACGGGATTCTTGTGTTTCGGAAGAAAAAGGAACATGTCAAACTTAGCTTCGATAAAATTTGTAAAATGTGTGTATTAGAACTTATGTTCAATAGGAATTATTGTTTGTCCAAATCAATATTCAGAAAACGTTTAAAATGTCTATACCATTCATGTGCCTGCTTTCAGTTGAATCAGTTCAGTTTGAAAAGTTCGCTTCAAAATCGTCTTCAATGTCATTTTTTCTTGTTACATTTTCTGCAATATTTCGCGAAATTTCGTTAAAAATCACTAAAATAAAATTCAATTGTCCAATCCATAAATCCGTGTGCAATATTTGTTTTTGCTAACTAAAGTATCAATGCAGACATGGAAAAAACTTGACTTCGAATACAAAAAGTGATCGAAGCCAAATTAAAATTGAATATTCAATTGAAATCATATTTGAAAAGAACGTTGTTTTGTGGATAGACAATTTCAAATTTGATGATACTTTTATTATAAAATTGCATGATTCGACTGCCATTTCCATAAAAATTCAACTCACAAAATCGAATAAAAATTGTATCGGGGCCACATTAAAAATGTTCCACGCGTGAGCCTCGTGTTTAGTGGGCGATATCGTTGTTTCATTTCAACATGGCGGAAAATTTTCGTTTCAAATTATTTCCGCCGTTTGCCATTCGCGTTCTTTTGGTTCAAGTTTTTGTCGACGCAATAATCTCATTCCTGAAACTTCTTTTGCTCTGTTCGTCTTCTTACCACAGTTTGCCGCGACGATTCAGTGGCAAAGGGGAAATAGCAGTTTCATTGCAATGAAGGAGATGTACACATGTAAACTTATATTGCGAGGCACATCGCGTCGCGTGGATAGCGCACACAATCACAATTCGCCTTCATTCCACTACATAGAAACAATATATTACTAAACGAACAGCGAAGAGCGAACACACATCGTCTTGAGCCACAGCGAAAACGTACGAATCATTCGTGTGCATCTCTCATTTGAGTCGGTTCAGCTTGACTCTTTCGCTTTGGAAAATTGTTCGCATTTTTTTCTTGTTCAAATCAAATTCCACAATGAAAGAAATCATTTTGTTTTTGCATTCAATGCAAAATATTCCGTGAATTTTTTCATTGAATTTGCATTAAAAATTCAGAAAAAATCCATTCATCTGGGTGCCAATAATATTTTACCGAGTAAAATCTCAATGAATGCATTTAGTTCATCAACGCTTTTAAATTAATATCAATTGTGCATTTTTTAGATGAAAAATCAATTTTTAGATGAAAAATCATTTCGTGCATAAATTTTTTTTTTATATTTCATAAAAAGGCGGGATTTTCATTCGGTTAACGAAAAGATTGTGTGTGAAAATGGTGTGAGTCCACTGGCAAAAAATGCTTCAGTTCATGGCAAGTAATTTTTGTTTCAATGTGGCCAAGATTTGATATTCATTTTGCAACGCGTTTTCAAGAAGAAGAAAAAACCCGAAATAAGTGAGTATTGAAAATATTCCATTCGTAACCATAAGCAG
>NW_022602353.1:0-3719 GCF_009176505.1 Sitodiplosis mosellana | reverse complement strand
CCGAAATAAGTGAGTATTGAAAATATTCCATTCGTAACCATAAGCAGAAAAACCCCAAAAAATTGAATCAATTATGCATTGCGTTCATTTATAAAAAGAACAACGCGGGCGCCTCGTGTTCAAAACGCGATATCGTTGTTTTCTCACAATATGGCGGCGATTATTCATTCAGACTCATTCTTCCCGTTTGCGTTCATTTTCGTCCATGCTTTTTTCACAACGATGATATCACGCTCTTCGCCTCCATTCCACTGTTCGTCTCCAGTGTTCGTGTGTGCTGCCTCAGAGGGGAAATGACGATCTTAATGTAGGAGGCGGAGAGTAATACATATAAACTCATTCGCCTTATGTTTAGCATCGAGACACACGATCTCAATTCGCCCGCATTCCCATACTAACGAATACATACACACATGCCTCGAACAGCGAACACATCGCGATTGCACAGCGCCCGGCATCGCAGCAAACTCTCTCGCATACATTTAGTCGTGCAGCAGTTCTCGTTCGAATCGGATCGTTTTCAATAATCCTCTTCAATTAATTCGCTTCAGTCGCCATTTTCTGAATAATTTTAGATTATCAAATATACAAGTTCAATCCTTTTAATCCAACGAAATCATATTTTTTCGATAATTTCTTTTGAAAATGTTATGATTTTTGAATGGACTTTTTCCATTAGAAAATTTCTGTCGATTTATGGAAGTTCAATTGTGTTTTTCGTGTGAAAAAAATTGAAATCGTATTGTGCAAAGCCGTGAAAACATATTCAGAATGCAATAGAAAAGGAGGAAAACGGAAAAAGTGGTTTTTATGTACATTATTCTAAGTCAGTGCTGTCCAACATGGTGGCCACTGGGCCACATGTGGCCACCGAGACAATTTCAGGTGGCCACGAGAAGATTTGATTTTCATGATATATTATATTGAATTTTCAATAATTTAACATGAATTTGATAAACTGAACCGAACAAAGAGGAGCAATAGAAATAAATTCGCTACTGTAAAATTCTCAATAACGCTCTATTTAACATAAACATTTGATAAAAACGGTGCTGTTTTTTCGTTTGTAGCTTCATTTCAATTTTTCATCAAAAGTGTGTAATAAGCAATAATTTTGTATGCAAACATATTTGTTTTGATTGGATTCGGTCGATGAATCATGTCGAGACTTGTTTATGTAACAATGCTGTCGAGTTCGTCATTCGCTTCGAGCTCGGCTACGACACAGACATTTTTGTTCAGTATCTCAATATTTTGATTGAAGCATTCGACTCACGATTTTCGGATTTTAAGAAATTTCATGTGGCATTCAAGTTTTTGAAAAATCCATTTGTTTTCAATCAAAATGATATTCAAAATTTGTCCGATCTTTTGAATACAAAGAAAACTCACTTGGAGTTTGATATTTCGCTAATAAATGAAGAAACTCATTTGAAAAATGAAATGAGTGATGCATTGTGGAAGCGATTGCTATTAAATTGTTACTTTTTGGTGTTCAAAGATATTTTACCAAAATTTTTTTGTATGTTCGGCTCAACATATGTTTGTGAGAGCACATTTTCCAGCCTTACACGACGCAAAAACAAACTCCGCAATGCATTATCTCAGGAAAATTTGGAATCGGAAATTCATTGCAAACTTCGTGAATCCAAGCCCGATTTAACTAAATTGACCGAAAATAAAAGTTGTCAACGATCTCATTGATGATTAGATAAAGAAACATCAAATTTTTATCGACATTTTTGAGTTTTTTTCTCATTACTTGAAAAAGTGGCCACCGGCTTGATCTCAGGGCCACTATTTTGGCCACAGCAGAAAACAAGTTGGACAGCACTGTTCTAATAAAAAAAAAAATTTCAT
The DNA here is from genome assembly GCF_009176505.1 of Sitodiplosis mosellana. Lineage (NCBI taxonomy): Eukaryota > Metazoa > Arthropoda > Insecta > Diptera > Cecidomyiidae > Sitodiplosis > Sitodiplosis mosellana. The sequence continues at coordinate 1,859 of NW_022602353.1, read as the reverse complement.
GCGAAAAAAACTCCATTGATCACATAAATTCTGAATTAAAAAAATGTTGTGCATCGACAACCGCGTGGTCTCGTTCAGACATAAAACTCATGCTCACCGCGTGTGCATACGCCATATTGGAATCCACTTCCGGCGACGTTTTTTATATGATTCAAGAAATGAAATTTGATACGTGTGAGAGAGTCTCCGTTGCATTCCAAGCGCTATTTTGCCGTCCGCGTGAAGTGTTCATATTTTGCTCTAGACATTGAAGTTAAGCTGCTTAGATAAAATTAGTACTGAATGGATGTTTTTCATTGTTTTTTTTTTCAATGATTTTAACTTGGAAAAGGCATTTAAAAAGGTAGGTGACAAATGACATACGAGAACAATCGAATTTGGTAAGTGTTTTTAAATAAAAATTCAGAGATTCAGAAGCAGTTTCATTCATTTCAATTGCGATTTTTTCCATTTTGGAATAAGATAAAAGGGCAATTTGAATGGTAACTCAATGAGTCAACTCACTTCAAGTCGAATCAAAGTTCGCTTTGGATGTAGTTGGAACAAAAACCAATTTTGGTAGCTATTTGAACGAAAGCATTTCAAAATGAACATTTTAACCGAAATAACCCAATCCATGAATGCGCATTTTGTGAACAAACCACGATTTGAACCATGTAATTCGATTTTAAATGAAAATAATTGAAAAGAAACACGTTCATTGAAAACGATCGTGATTGTTTGAATCGATCTTCTCATGGCATTCACATTTTGATTCGTAGAATGAAATTTGTGTGCTTTGAAGTGTGATTTGATGTGAATTTTTGGAAATTTTTCACGCTTGATTCAAATTTCCACTTGAAAGTATGAAAATAAAACTTGAGCTTCAAACATAAACGAGACATTTGTCTTGAAATGTTTCGAGTTGAAACTGAATTTTGCAAATGGAGGTAATTCAATTCAAATGTGTCTAGTTTTCATCAAGGTTTGCTTTTCTTTGTTTTCATAATGTATAAATAAACAATTTATCCAATTTCCAATGAAAAAACAAATGTGATATCAAAAGAGTTTCAATTTTTAACCTTTTCAAATAAAAATTTTGATTTGAAAACATTCGTATCTGATAAAAGACACCGAGTCTTTTTGTACATTGGAAAGTCGTAATGAATCGGTAGAGATTAATCTGATAATTTTTCGTAAGGGATTTTTTTGGTTTTTTACATTTTATTTTCGGAATTTTTTCCAGATTTAATTTAAAATTCAATTGCATATTTCAAGACTTGAACTCAATCAAAAATTAATTTGAATAAAGAGATAAATAATAATTATTAGTTTGTATAAAAGGTTTATATGATTAATAACTTCGTTTTTAATTCAATTCAACAATGAACATTCGAAGTTTGGAATAAAATTTGTGAAAAAAGTGATGCCACTTTTCAATTACTATATTAAAGCACGGCTTCAATACATTCCTTCAAGTGAAGAAATGAAGATTACTTAGGTGACAAATATTTGAAGTATCTCATTTATTCGTTAGCAATTGAATATAATGTGTCATTTTGAATCCATTAACATGCAAATTTAGAATTCGCTTTCGAAAGGCTTTCTTCGATGAGACAGCCAGCACTCAGCGAAACAATCACCATGCACCTCAGTTGCACTGTTCACGAGTGAACAAAGTTTTTCATTTTCATTGAATAAATAAGCGATGTAAATATTTCATTTTCTCCAAAAATTTGAAGCATCCCATTTCTTTAATCTAAAAAACGCATCTGATTTATTAAATTATAGCCATTATAAATACAGTATCTTTTCTCGTGATTTACTCTTTCGCTCTTTTACATAAGAAAAATAATAAAATGTGCACCTTTCCAAAAAAA
>NW_022602352.1:0-6780 GCF_009176505.1 Sitodiplosis mosellana | reverse complement strand
AACTTATTACACATTGAAATGGAATCAAACGGACGTATATCGGAATCTTCAGAGCCATTGAAACTAACAACAATAAACGATGACTGCAAGGAATTGATTTTCGATCACTTGGAGTGGCCAGAAATGCTAAGTATAGCCGACACAAGCAAGCAACTTTACACAGCAGTTTGCAGAGTCTTCAAACGGAAATATAGCAATGGAAAAATAGACTTTGGATTTCCGAAAATGGGCGACGAGTAATTAGTTTTTGATATTTGAATTGCCAATTCTTTGTGTTGATTTTAACATTTTGGTTTTAAATTGTAGATTTTCTAGAACAAGTAAATTTGTCATCCCAGATGTTTTGGTCTTGGATGAAGTGACGGCGCTAAAAATGTTGCGAAATTTTGGGCATTTAATCGTGAATGGGTCTTTCGAATTGCTCGGCCATCATAATCCCCGTAATAAAATGCATGATTGCTATTTAATTGAGTATGCCTCTCAATCGCTTGTTCAAATGACATTGACAGAATCTCGCGATTTCATTTTCCATCATCCATTGAAAAAACCTTTTACGAATGTGAAATCTCTTCATTTGGATTGGTGTTTATTTGACGGTGAACTGCCGTTCAATGAAATTTTTCCAAATCTACAGACGTTAAAGTTGATCAACAATAGATATTTTTTTCCATGTACATTTCCAATTAAAATGCACTTTTCTGCACTTACAAACTTAGCCTTTCACGATACCTTTTGGTTCAGTCAAAATGATATTCTCGATTTATTGCAATCCGCAGCTAGAAAGTTTGGAGTTGAGTTTACACCGCGAGACAATTTACTGTTTAGAATTTATTGAACGTTTCATGTTATACTGCCCCAATCTAAAACACATGGGATTGGGTTGTAAAAGAGTTGAGAGTGAAGATAACAAAACAATCTCTTTACGCAAAAATTTCGTGCCGCAGAATTTTGATTACATTGAAAGTCTTACTCTAAATAATATTGATGATATGAGTGTTCCGTACTCATTTGGTAATTTGCAATATCTTACAATACGAAGTATAACTGGAAGCAGAACAGATATTTCTAATTTTATTCAAAAAAATCCACGTTTGATATCACTTAAACTTGAAGTGGGTAACATTATCGAGCTATCTCATTCCTTTAGAATTGAAAATTTATTGTTCAATATCGAGGAACTTAACGTTCGGATATATAACGAAGATATACCCGCTGACAGTCTAATGTATTTCTTAACGCAAAATCGATCGTTGAAACGATTTTCATTGATTGGACGATGGGAGAATTTCCGTCATTTTTTCAATGCAATAATATCAAGAGACACCGAATTTAAATTACGTAATAAAGCCATCGAGTTTATAGTGACAAGAACAACAGACCATTCGTCGATGAAATATGTTCTGAGATTAATAACAAAAGGTAGCAACCATAAGACCTATGAAGAAATACAAGCTGAGGATGAACAAATACGGAACTTCGGTCATTTTGATTATGACTTCGAAAATCGTTTGTTGGAATGCTGTAGCTATAGTGAATCTCCACATTTGATGTCGCAGAAATATGATGAATATTTATATACTTTGAGAAATAAATTGGTGCAGTACGGATGTGACAACTTTCATATTGGGGATTCAATGTCACGTTTATATTATTAACAGCATAATTATTCTTGAATACCGAAGAGAATAACACGAAATGCACTTCTACCGACTATCAATTTAATAAATAAACCATTCCTCTATTTGAATTAATTTATTTTGGAAAATGTTTGTAATTGATCTTTATCTGTAAAATATCTGAATCAAGCGAAATAAATTCAATACCGAAAACTATGATTATTATTTCAACTCATGCTGTAATGTATTGGTGTTTAAAGACTAAAATCAATTGTATATGCGTTGCAAAGAAACATCTGTTGAATTTTAGTTTGAGTGCCTTAAACCCCGACGAAAAATGTCTCAATCAGATAAAAAATCTGTATGTAGAAAATGAATTTGAAAAATCGTACTGGTCTCTCTTACCATTTCATCCAAATGTTCAGAGTGACATACGTGCATAGAGCAACGGACATTTTGAATGCAATTATCCAGAAGACTCTAGGTGAAATTGAACGTGTGGACTGGTAAAAAAATCGATTATTTACAATTTTCCACAATGGAACACAACAGTTCGAAATATTATTGTAATTTTTTTTCTGTCGCCAAAATACAATTCTCATTTTCAACTTGAGACTTTTTCATTTTATGAAAGAATATGGCGTCCTCGTTCAACCAAATATGGAATCCCATGCACAGATGTTGTTGAGCAAAACTCTTTCACCGTTTTCAAAATCACCTTTTATTTGGAAATTCAAATTATGCAAATAATCAAAAGAAAAATCTACTTGGAAAAACTGTATTTAAATTACTTGACTCTTAACATCTTTCTCTTCACCGAATTGAACATCACCAAGGATTTCATTCATATCGATTGAAACAGCTTCTACCTCTTTTATTTTATTCCAGGCGTCTTTTTTTGTTCGACGTGCACCATTCCTTTATTTTTAGTTTGATGGAATTTCCCACTGAAATTAAACTCATCAACTGGCTAAAAAGCTTTCACCTCCTTTGAAAAGCAAGCGATGAACTATCAACTCATGTGGAAACATACAGCCAAAATGGTCAACAAATATTCAAATAAGTTAACACATTACAATAGATTATAATAATTTCTTATCAAGTTAAATTGCTTCTTCATAATTGTTCTACTTCAAATTATTATTCACATCGTTTGAATGATTAAATCATAAGGTAAATCTAATTTAAAATAAATTGACGCTTTTCAATGAATTGAATAGAGTTTATTCAATCAAATAAATTGCATGCGCATTTTTCCCATTCATTTCCATTCCACACTAAAATTAATGTAGGTCATTTTCATTATTTCAGCGTTCCAATCGACTTTTTTGTAATTGATCTTTACTTTTGTCGACGTTATTTCTTCCAGCCCACGTCAACTTAGATACATTAACTGTTTGTTGTTGTTTAAATGTGCTAAACAACCGCAAGGTGAAGTAATAAATCAATTCGATGATGCTCAACACAGAAATGCTCATGAATAGGCCCAACAATCCACCGAAACTGGCAATGAAGTCAAAAGTAGTGAAAGTTTCCGACCGATTGATTGCCGTGAAATAGGATTGCTTGAATGAGATGAACAATCTGCTGGATGCGAAACTAGGCCGATTTATTGAAATGAGAAAATTATCACGACCAAATCTCGATTAAACCGAAGAAAGGAAAATTCCAAAAATAAATTGGATCAATACCATGAATTACCTGTTGGAAGAATTGTTTTTGATTTCGCTTTTCGCAAAACTGAATGGTATTTGTGACAACTTTGTATCATAGGTAATGGAAGTGCAGTCAGGCAGACACTTACACTTTTCCACAACGAAATTCTTGGAGAAAACCTGTCTGGCATTACAACAGCACTTGAATTTCATTGATGAGCAAATGTTTGTGTTTTTGTCTCCTGAAATCGGCAAAATCAGTGACATGCCCTACATCTCAATACTCAAAGTCTTTTCAAAGCTCACACGCATCTACTTACTTGGCATCCAGATCTGAACGCATCCGCTTTCTAATTCACAGTTGCGTTGACTGTATGATTTAAAGAATCGCAATTCTCGTTCGGCCTTAAAAAGGCAACCGCGGTCTTCCGGCGAATAATCACACAATCCATCCGATGTTGTAATCATATTCGGCTTGATGGAAATGTTAACGGCCTGCTCCATTGGAATTGGAATAAAGTCTCAGGGCACTCGTGCTAATTCGTCGGGCGGATGGAGGGCAAGTTGAAAACCTTGTGCAAATCTATCGCAGTATTTATTCGATTCACCGACAAAACTTTTAACAACAACGTACATTGTATCGCTGTAATCGTAGCCAAACATACGATGTGGATATATTTCACCGCTGTTCGCACTCAAATTGTAGCCATCTTCCATATTCCAATGGATCGCAGTAGGATTCTTCCACACTGTCTTCAATTCAGGTACGACGCTGTCCAAAGTAAAATGAAATAAATATTTGGAATTTTCTATTTTTTTCAGAAAGTTTGTACTTATCGCTGTAAATATCCCTTGAATCAAGCGAATTCGATATGTGACAAACTCCTTCACTCGTAAAATATGGCTCAAACACCGAACTCCAATTGAAAAAGTGTGCTTCTGGCACCTCATTTGGAGACATTTCTTCAATTGTTTTGTAAATGATCTCAGTTCGTGGAATGGAATAATCAAGGTCATAATAATGATACAACCACTGAAAGCATATCACTAGCAAAGTATCCAATTGATTCAATCTAAAAGGTTTTTTTAGGAAAAGAACATTGAAATGCAAGGATTTAGGAAGCGTCAGTGTTTCTATACTATCTGTTTGCTATTAAACGTGGAATTCTTCTGCAAATTGGTCCAAATAAGGATAATCAAGTCGAATGACTTACTCTTTGGCTGTTAAATTCATGAAATTCTCCGGTTCATTTGATTGCATTGCTTTGGTTAATGCGTCTGCCAATCGGTCGATATCGACTTTTCCCTTTGTATATTTCTCCGTCAAGCAAACGGTGACGGCTGGAAACGGGATCATTCCAATAAAATTCGTTTTGTCGTTGAAACTGACAAGCACTGGATGGTCTTGCCATTTCATCCAAATGTTCAGAATTGAATGAGTGCATATTGTGAATGACAAAGTGAATGCAATCACTGAATTGAAATGAACATTTTTATTTCAATAATTACTTTTTATGGTTAGGTTCAATTGTACCTTTCAATCTTCAGTGACGATTCCGTTCGGTGAAATATCGAACTCCATTCACTGTTGAATTCAAACAAAACTCCTTTGCTGTCGCTAAGAACTAGTTAGCTTTTTCTGAAGGAAAATCCTTCAAGCGTATCAAAATCGAAAGGAACGATTTTTTTGATGTTGTTCTAAAAATTGAAAACTCTTCTGAATTCTTTCAACAGAGCGTTTATTCCACACCTCAAAACTGTTTTAACGATTCAATTCTGACGAATACAAAAGACCATTTATTTTCAAACGACCAAACAAACAAAATTTATAGAAGTGGAAAATGAAAATAGACCTAATGAAAAATAATCAATGGAATTTATTGATCACCATATTTAACAATACATTTTCAATTGGTGTGCACTAATTAAATTCATTTGTAGTCAAAGTGATCTTGACTATTCCATTTAAATCAATTTGTGTAAGTAGAAAATTTGAAGAATTCTTTTTGAAATAAATTTTTCATTCAGTGGATTCGCATTTATAGAAATAAACCCAATTTGTATCATTCTATCTATTAAATTAAAATCGTCTCCTTTGAATTTGTTTCTTGTTTTTGATGCAATGCTTGCATCTAGCCCAAGTTTTCTCATTAACTTCAATTCGCTTTCGTCGTCTCAATGTGCAGAACGATCTCAAGGTGGAGTAGTAAATCAATTCGACGATGCTCAGCAGAATACGCCTAGAAGTCCTCCGCAGCTGGCCAGAAAATCAGACATTCGGTAGGTTTCAGTTCGATTCATGGCAATGAAATGTGTTTGCTTGAACGTTATAAACAATGGGCTGACCACATATCTGATTGGATAAATCAGAAATAATGCACGCATAAATCAAGGGAGCGAAAATGAACGAACACAATGTAACTCACTCCGTTTCGTTGTTCACTTTGTCTCTTTGATCATAAGCTGGAGTTTGGGACAGCTCTACATCATACGAAACTGAATTGCAGTCCGGCAAGCAAACACAATTTTCGACGATAAAATTGCTGGAAAATGTTTTAGTGGCCATTTCATAGCAGGAAAATTTAACCGATGTACAAATGCTTGTTTGATTATCTCCTGAAAGCGTTGTTAACCCAACCGATTTCTATGGTTAATCAACTCATTGCAACATTACCCTATATATCCCTTGAATTAAGCGAAAAATCCTTCGGATGTAAAAATTGGCTGGAAAAAATCAATTTCATTCATATAATATGTATAGTATACGGACACGCATTAGGAGCCATTTGTTAATGGTTTCGTAGATAAATTCAGGTCGATTGATTGAAATGTGATTCGCATACTCCCATCGCAACCAATGCAAACATATGAATCTCAATGCGTTGGTTTAATCTAAAATCAATAAAGTTAGTATGAAATTTGGAATGTCAGTTTCTTTTAATTTTACTCTTTTGACGTTAACCTCATAAATTCTTTTCCATTCCAACGTTTTGACTCAACGGCCTTGATCAGTCGGCTCACATTGACTTTCTTTTCAACGGTTTTTTGAGTTGTATAAACAGTTATGGCTGGGAATGGAATCGTGGAAACTGAAGTCGTTCGATCGTTGAAGCTCCCAAGCCGCTCTTACCGTTGCAACCAAGTGTTCCAAACGCTGCAGGTGCACAAGACAACCGACAAAATGAATGCAATCATCCACCAGATTCTGCAAAACAGTCAATTCGGGCGATGAGTTCGTTTCAATAATACCCATTTCATGTAAATTGATTCTAATTTTTGAAATTTAACATGAACATTTTACGATCATCGAAGGTTGTGCGAAAAAGTGAATTGCAAGTAAAAGATTCAAAAGAGATGATGGAGAAATATGTTTGTTTCTATCAATTTCGTTCATAAATTAGTTGCTAGAATTACACTTCGCTTGAGGTACGAACCAGGCATATCCATATCTAACAAATACGGCACACGTTATGTGTTGAGTCCTTCAACGAATGAAGTTCTTCAATGAA
>NW_022602351.1:0-5311 GCF_009176505.1 Sitodiplosis mosellana | reverse complement strand
ATTTTGGGTACCTCCCGAACAAAAGTTCGATTTTTTGAAGGTTTTTCATAGGCTAGGTATCCTAGGGTACATCTGGGGTGGCTGAAAATTTAATGGTTTCCAAGTCTAACGAAGCACAAACGTTTGGTACTTGCAGAATTTCATTTCCCATTCTGGTATTTGAGCAATCGCGCTAACAAATTTTTGCGTACGGCGTACAGCGTACAGGGTACGACACACCCACATTAACATAGCAAAATAACCACTTTAAGGTGCTTTTTGTGTCGAAAATGGATAGAAAAATGGTTTTTCGGGGTACCTAGGTTTTGGAGTGATTACAATACTTTTACTCACGACATGGTCGTGCGGAAAAGTAATATTTAAATGAATAATTTCACTTTTGCCTCACGAATTGGCAGCTTGGGTAACAAACAGGATGAATTTTTCCACAAATGTGCTGCTTTCGGTTTTGACATAGTCATCTTGACTGAAACCTGGCTCAAACATAGCCACCTTAATGCCAAATTCTTCGATAGCACATGCGACGTCTACCGCAAAGACAGATTATTTAGACGAGGTGGAGGTGTTCTCATTGCGCTCAACAATAAAGTCTTCTCTACTGAAGAAATTAAATTTGACAACGTGGACATTGAGCACGTATGCATTAAAGCGAGCTTGCCAACACACAACATTTTCATTTATAATGCATACATTCCACCGAATTCACCCAACGAAATCTACGCTTTGCATCGTTCAGCCATCGAATCACTCACGACGAATGCCGATGACGTTGTGATAGTTGTTGGTGACTTTAATCTGACAAACGTTGAGTGGATAAATGACGATGAGGATAGCAATGTGCTTGTTCCCTCTAATTTCCACTCCCAATGTGCTGCTGATTTCATTACCGGCCTGATGGGCCTGGGCCTCCAGCAAATAAATTCAATAAGAAATCGGAACCTCAAACTGTTGGACCTATTTTTTACTAACGACCATGCCAACACAACAGTGAGTGATGCTACTAAACTGTCATTGACGGATAAAATCGACATTCACCACCCTCCTTTGTTGATTGAATTTGAATGGCATCCGATTAACAATGGTTCGGAAAATCAGAATAACACGCATTTCAATTTCAAACGGGCTGATTTTCAGCGCATGAACGAATATTTTGCTGCCGTCAATTTCGATGACTTATTCGCAAACAAATCACTTGCGGAGAAGGTGTCATCCCTTCATGACGTGTTAGCGGAAGCTATTCAGTGTACGGTTCCAACGTATGTCCGCAAGAACAACCAAAAATGCCCATGGAAAAACAAAGAACTTCGGCATCTCAAGAATTTAAGGAAAAAATCCTGGGATCACTGGAAGCTGACCAATGACAAGCAGCTATTCGAAGAATTGCACGAGGAATTCAGTGCAAAAAATACCGAGCTTTACAATCAATATGTCGACAAAATGAAATCAAACTTGAAAAGTGATCCATCTTCGTTTTGGCAATATGTTAACTCTAAAAAGAGCACTGATAACATACCGAAAACCATGCGATTCGGCGACTCCAAGACATCCAGCGAATCGGAGCAAGCAAATTTATTTGCGGACTTCTTCGGGAGCAATTACTCCACATCTACGACACCAAATAATCAACCGTCACCTCAGTCTGAGAACACCTCTTGTTTCCAGCTTGACCTAGATTTTGTCATGATTGAAATGACGAAGGTCAATGCCAAGAAAGGTGTTGGACCTGACGGTATTCATCCTCTGATTTTGAAGGAGTGTGCTCCAACGCTTGCTAGTCCGTTGACTAAGATCTTCAATGAGTCGCTTTCATCTGGCATTTTTCCCGACGAATGGAAACGATCGAGTGTATCACCCATATTCAAAAAGGGCGCCAGATCGGACATTGAAAACTACAGGTGCATAGCAAAACTACCAACAATCGCTAAATTCTTCGAGCTCCTCGTCAACGTAAAATTGCTTGAAACTGTTCGTGATCGCATCTCGCCTAACCAACATGGCTTTATGAAAGGACGATCTACAGCATCAAACCTTACCGAGTTTGTGTACTACGCCCAGAGTGGCTTAAACACTGGAGCTCAAGTTGATGTCCTGTACACGGACTTTACGAAAGCCTTTGATAGAGTCGATCACAGCATTTTGATCCAGAAGTTGAAAACATTCAATCTACCTCAAAACTTGCTGGAATGGCTTAAGTCGTACCTCGAAAATCGCATTCAATTTGTCAAGCATGGAGCAAGTGAATCGGATGATTTTACAGCGTCGTCGGGTGTCCCACAGGGGAGCCACCTTGGCCCAACACTGTTCCTGCTGTTTATCAACGACATCGTGGATCAAATGCCCCCGAACATCATGATATTACTGTTTGCTGATGATATCAAAATAGCCAAAATCATCAAGTCTCAGCAAGATTCGGAGATGCTACAGCAAGCCATCGACAAACTTAAACATTGGTGTGACGTGAATCTGCTGCACCTTAACCTCAAAAAATGTGCAGTGCTATCTATCTACAAGAAACGTCAGCATTTGGAAACAAGCTACACCTATGGCGACCACACCTTCGACAAAGTGACTGAACACAAGGACTTGGGTGTTCTAATTGACAGAAAACTATCATTTGCTAAACACATTGACATGGTCACTTCGAAGGCAACGGCTGCACTTGGCTTTGTCAAGCGCTTTTGCCATGACATCACTGACGTTACCACACTAAAATCGCTGTATTTTGCATTGGTTCAGTCTCACCTCGATTACTGCTCCATGGTATGGCTTCCATTCCACAAAATCCACAGTGACAAAATCGAATCCGTGCAACGCCAATTCACTATGTACGCTCGTCGAGAATACCCATCCGTGCATAACCAATACTCAATCACACCGTACGAGCAACGATTGTCAGACCTGAACATGATTAGTCTTCGCCGTCGACGTGTCAACGCGTCATTGAGTTTTTTCTACGACATCATCAACGGTAACGCTAACTGTCCAACGGTTAGTGACAAAGTCTCATTTAATGATGAGCGTTCATTGAGACACAGCGAGCAATTCAGGGTCAATGACAAGCACATGAAGCTGGTGCGCGAAGCTCCAATTCCTCAAATGTGCAAAATGGCGAACATGGTGCCGGAACAGTTCACAGCAGCGACCTCAAAGAAGAATTTTGCATCATCGGTTCGCAAAATGACGGACACCACTTTTGGATCGCTTTGCAAACTCAAATGACTACCTGGCCGCCTAGTCAATTTTTCATCCAGGTAACCTCATTTTTTGTATGTGTTCTCTACGAGAACACCTTGATACTGCCCCCATTAATGATGAAATTTCGATTTTCATGTTGCCGTTTAACCTGATCCATGATCCCAAGCGGACGAATTCCCAAGGACAAAGCATACTGCCCGGGTGCCATTTGGTTGCTTCTGATTGCAACAAACATGAGCGGGGCTGTCCCAGGTTCCAACCACCCACGTGGAAGTCAACTCATCTCACACGGACCACACAGCAAAATCAATAATTAAAGACTGACGAATTTTTTCCATACATTCTTTTAGTGTATTGAAAGGATAATACTTATCTGTGATGTTTACACTTATTTATTGTAAATTTTTATTTCTTTTTGATTTTGTACTTTGTTGTAGCCATCCACGAGTTGGCGAGTTAATATTCTTATCTTTGAAGTCAATGTTGAATTATTTACCATACGTTTCAAATCATGGTCCATGTCAACTCAATGCACTCTGCAATCAACATGGATCTGCCTTAACCGACGTAAAACTTCTCATCGATTTATCTATCTGATAAATTGAGTGACGACTTTTGCAGTCTCAAAGTCTTAAATTTAACGCGTAACAAATAACGCTTCACATAGCCTTTGTCCCTTTGGAAACGTTTACCAAAGGTTATCCTGGACCGTTTACTATAGACTAATATCAAGCATTTCCATCTTGGTTGTATGACTGTTTTAGTTTTCATGTTCCTACTATTGTGAATACCGCATGATGTACGAAAAGAGCCAGGTTTTTAACGAGGCGAGAACTGATAGTTGTCGAAACCTATTGCTACTAATTGTTTATTATTTTAAATATGTAACAGTCTTGCACTCTTTTCCGGCCAAACCTCAATCAAAACCCACATTATATTCAGCCAGAGCTTGGCGGTGTTTAATAAAATAAAAAATAAAAATAAAAATTGACTTTATAAAAAAATATTTTATCAAGTAAAAACTATTTTTCATTGCAAATGCTTTAGAACTAGCGTTTTACAAGAAATTGTAGATTTGTAAATCAGTTTTACAATTCTCTGTAAACTTGTAAACTAATTTTACAGGGAATTGTAAACTTGTAAATCAGATTTACAGGTACCTGTAAAATTGTAAGTCAATTTTACAATTTACAAGTTTACAATTATTGTAGCTGTACGGTGCAACGGGCCCCTGATATTGAGCGCAAACACCACCTAGATAATCTAAGGCTAATGACAATAAAATCAAGTAAACTTTCCGTTCTGTCAAACGTCATACTGAAGTATAACATACAGACATCACGAATTCACCATCGGTTCTTTAGATGGCGCTTCGGTCAACCGAGTTCGTGTGAGATAGCTTCCAATCATTTTGGACAGCTCGATCGCATAAATTGCAATGAGTAGTTTGTTAAAATTTTACGTGAAATATAATAAATATGCTGAAAAAAATGCGATATCAACTTGAAAAATATTGAAAATCACTTGATCAATTTTCCGTAAATAGGGCGTTCCAAAATTCCCCACTCACTAAGACTTAGAACATTATCGTGTTTCAGTCACTCAATGTATTTTTTATGCAAAATTCCTTTTGTGAGTGATTAATGGTATACGATAATTTTAAACATATTCGTCTGAGTCGATTTTTCGAAAAATGTTATGGAATCAATGCAGACAGGCATTCACAATATTAAATTTTCATGACTTGATTTCATGTCGATGTCGCACACGTACACACTCGTCGTGTGCTAATGGAAATACGAGGTTTTATTTAGAGAAAACGATGACAGTTGTTCACATGTCTCAAACTATTCATTCGCGGCGAAATTTGGCGGTGTTCCGAATTTCCCCACCTTCCCCCACAAGTCATTTTGGACCAACCATTCGCGTTGAAATATTTGCCAATTCATAAAACAGTAATGTAACTTTATGTCGGCAATTAAACAGATAAAAAATGAAAATATTGTTATCACGTCAAGATGATAGCAACGTGTTCGCTTTTTATCAGTTTAGTTGCCCGCACGAGGTCACGATAAGCAAATCTGATTAAGTCCAAAATAACTTGTTGCTATTTTCC
>NW_022602350.1:0-4074 GCF_009176505.1 Sitodiplosis mosellana | reverse complement strand
AAATCAGCTGTGAATGCTTACAAAATCATATTCATGTGTTTTTTTTTTCTAAGTAAAATTCAACTTTTCGGGCATTATTCGGTTTGCCCGAGTTTTGCGAGTTTTATGTGAGTGTTGCGAGTGCGAGCGTTCGTGAATCTCCTCATGAGGCGTCCGTATGCGAACGGTGTAGTGTGACTGCTTCTTCTTCTTAACTAACACATCTATACATGTAAGTCGCCATATTCGTTAAAATGTTCACAAATGGCACTCAATACACTGTATACATTTTCAATATGGCCGCGCCCATTGTGTACGACAGTGTGAAGAAGAAGAAGCAGTATTATAAGAAACTGTGTATGGGTTTACATGGGGATGTCATGAGGATAATAAATGTTTTATTGTTGATTTCAAACCGCATATAAATGAGTGTAATTGTCATAGATTTTACAATCTGCTAGTAAAAAAATTATACCTTTAGTGCAAAAGCATTTATTGCTCTCCCTAACGCAAACGCCATCTATTCGGTGCGAACATGAAAACAAACAAAGTGACTCCAGCTGCCAACCGATATACGAATCGGTGGAAATGAAGGCAGTGTATAAAAAATATGTCGAACAAAACGAACCACAGCGTTTCCTCTATATAGAGATGTTGTTGTATTATAACTCTGTATGAATCAATTTGTTTTCATGTTCAAACTGAACAGATGGCGCTCGCGTTAAGTAGGACAATAAATGCTTTCGCACTAACCGTATGAAAAAAATATTTTAAAAAACACACATTAAAATTAGCTAATAAAACAACAATTTTGTTGTAATCGAAAATTTGTGTACTCAGTGCGCATCACCTCGACTAAAGTACTACGTGACAGCAGTCACAATCGAGTGACAGGCGCGTAGTTTTGGTTACCTATGCTTCACTCGGTCCAGAAAAATCATTTGCACTAGAATTTTCCATTTTTAACAGTGACACTGTTTTCAAGCACTAGTTTTTATTCTTTATCATTTGTTTCTGTTTTACTCTTTATAAATTTACTAATTAAATCAAATTTAACGAGAACCCACTAACATCGACTGTATTGAACAAAATATATCAGTAAACTGAATTCTGTTTTCAAATAATTTGTATTACTTGGAATTTCCCCGACTGGATATACCACAATAAAATTTACTGTTAACCTAGCAGTCATTGTAACTTAACAGTGAAGTGTCACCGTCACAGTGAGCATTCGAACGAGTATAACGCATTCATATATACACGGAGTAAGACATTGGGCGTGCGTGTTATGTATGCGTAGTACTTGTTCGCATGCTCACTGTGACGGTGACACTTCACTGTTAAGTTACAGTGACTGCTAAGTTAACAGTAAATTTTATTGTGGGATAGCATCCGCACCGGCTGTAAAATTCCAAGAATTCTGGCTCGAGAGCTACCAAATGAACGACACACACAATGGTTGTGAAGCCAAAAATAAAAATAAAATAAAATAAAATGCAATATAGCAAAAATAATATACGTTATGGCCAAAGAAGGCATGATTTGTACCCTTAGATGCGATACAGAATAACCGTTAATCTAGAGTCACTGTTTAGCGGTACTATTTATAATATTCATAAATTTTGTTCTACTTTATCCTTTTGAACTTTGAAATAAAAAATGCGTTTAACACAACAACACATATCGTTTGGACTTTTAGCTTAAAATTCGAAGTGGAAACCTATTACTCTGATAATAATGTGAAATTTTCCCATTTGACACCAAATAGCTCCTCTATTTGACACCAAATAGCTTCTCTATTTGATACGAAATAGTTTTTCTATTTCATCTGATATTTTTCCGCGCAACTTTTCTGTATTACATTTTCGCTCTAAACCACTCACATAGTGTTTCATATCAGTAGTGTGGAGCGAAAATGTAATACAGAAAAGTTTCGCGGAAAAATATCGATGATGAATGAGCGGAAAAGGTATAGCTATATATTCTGAAAAAACTGATGTAGGGTTATGTTAAGATGTTTGTGTTGACATTTATTTCACAACAAGTATTCAAAAAGTTTGTGGTGATTCTCGGTACTAAATTTATTTTTGCCGCTAGAGCATCACAAATCTTTTTTGACTTTGTAGTGAAAAAAAAGTTAGAAATATATTTAGTACCAAAAATCACCACAATCTTTTCGATTTCTTGTTGTGAAATAAATGTCAACACTGTATAATAATCTATAGTGAACTATATAGCTATCTCTTTTCATTTGACATATTGGAATAGTGAGAACGAAACTTAAAAAAAGAAATGGAGCTTCAATCTTACCTTGTCCCACTGCTCCCATCGCTTTGGTAGGCACGTTCCCAGGCCCACCCTCAGTTTGCTTCAAGTTGAAAATTAGAAACGAATAAAGGATAATTAGTTTGGAATAACCAAATTGAATGAATCGACATGTAAAATTAATGGATTTTTGAAAGAAAAAAAACCATTTGTAGAAATAAAATGTCGGGTAAAGAACCGTGTTGTACACTGAAGATCTCGTATCAGTTTCGTGAAAAATGTAAAATAAAAACGAACATATATGCATTTTTAAGCATATTTTGAGGTCGAATGAAATGTCCTCTTCATAAGGTATAATTTTGTTTCGATTACTTTCTTCGTTTTCCAAAAGTCAATTTGTATGGAAAATGAAAAAAAAGCTCTTCATGTCATCGATCGACCCGATGAAAAAAAAAAATACAGAAAAAGTTGTAAGTTACCATGAATTGGTCTCCCAAAACCGCAACTAGAACCAAACAAACTAAACGGAGAGAAAATATTGATTAAAACACAATGAGTGACTGAAATCTCAAGTATTGTCAAAAATGAAAATTAGAAAAAAATGAAGGAAAAAAGATCTAAGAAGAGTAAACTCACCCATCAATTGCTTAGACATGTTTATAGTCAAATCACTTGAACAATAACTAAATTTCCACGATTTTGGTGCCTCATTTATAGTCAAAAATTAGATGTTGCAAACTTATCATCATTATGACACGTACAGCAAAACAGAATTTCTTATGACTGAATTAGAAAACAAATTATTTGAAAAAATGTTTTTAATTTGAGCTTGGTGCGTCAATTCTCGCGTTTTGTTAATTTGACAGGTGCAAATGTTTGTATATGTAAATGAACTCGTATTGACGCAAAGGAAATTGCGCATGAAAACCACATGAGTAACAAATTTTTCTAAAAGTAATTTATTTTCGAACTCAGTGAACGTACAATTAAGTTGCCTTGTGTAAATTCTCGCTTGTTCATTACACAGATGCAGATGTCTAAATATGTAACTGATTCTTAATTAAGATTCTTAATTAAGAATTCACACTCCCAATATAGATGTGAAAAAACTAGAAAAATACATGAAGAATTGTGAATATACCTAAATTGGAATACTCAGATAATTTGACTCAAAAATGAAATATGGTTGGTTTCTCCAAAGGTTCATTAAAGAATGAATTTAATTTTAAAACGGTTTGGTTAACAAGTTTAAACAATAATAAATAGTCCTCCTCCGTAAGACGAATTTTTCCGCACCGTTTTCAGAACGTTCAGCTTTTATTCAGATTTTGCCTAGGAAATTTATAAGAATTTTCAGAAAAGAACAACAGTACGTTCATGTATTTTATGGAAAATTCTATTATGATTCCGGAAATCTTGATGTTGGGTATTCAAATCAAATAAAACGTCTGATTGTCTTTATTGTCGTCTGAATACTGAAAAAATTGGAACAAAATGTGACGAGTTGAAAAAAATACCATTTAAAATAACCACATTTTTCTTGACCAAAATTATGATCGTCTTTCTTTTACATTGGATTTATTATATGGCAGCCCTTCGAATCCATAGAACAACATGAATGAGCGAAGGAGTGATTTGAAACTCTCATACAAAAGCGCGATTTTTAACAAAATTAAGAACAAAAAATGCAAGAAATTTTGAATTATTATACCGATCTGATATGAAAAAGGTAGGTTAGAGGGTGCTAGGTTGTTCCTGGGCCCTTATTATTTTGATGAAATAAATCGAGTGGGAGTGATAAAATCCACCTGGGGAGCCTATTTTGGGTAC
>NW_022602349.1:0-5314 GCF_009176505.1 Sitodiplosis mosellana | reverse complement strand
ATTTTGGGTACCTCCCGAACAAAAGTTCGATTTTTTGAAGGTTTTTCATAGGCTAGGTATCCTAGGGTACATCTGGGGTGGCTGAAAATTTAATGGTTTCCAAGTCTAACGAAGCACAAACGTTTGGTACTTGCAGAATTTCATTTCCCATTCTGGTATTTGAGCAATCGCGCTAACAAATTTTTGCGTACGGCGTACAGCGTACAGGGTACGACACACCCACATTAACATAGCAAAATAACCACTTTAAGGTGCTTTTTGTGTCGAAAATGGATAGAAAAATGGTTTTTCGGGGTACCTAGGTTTTGGAGTGATTACAATACTTTTACTCACGACATGGTCGTGCGGAAAAGTAATATTTAAATGAATAATTTCACTTTTGCCTCACGAATTGGCAGCTTGGGTAACAAACAGGATGAATTTTTCCACAAATGTGCTGCTTTCGGTTTTGACATAGTCATCTTGACTGAAACCTGGCTCAAACATAGCCACCTTAATGCCGAATTCTTCGATAGCACATGCGACGTCTACCGCAAAGACAGATTATTTAGACGAGGTGGAGGTGTTCTCATTGCGCTCAACAATAAAGTCTTCTCTACTGAAGAAATTAAATTTGACAACGTGGACATTGAGCACGTATGCATTAAAGCGAGCTTGCCAACACACAACATTTTCATTTATAATGCATACATTCCACCGAATTCACCCAACGAAATCTACGCTTTGCATCGTTCAGCCATTGAATCACTCACGACGAATGCCGATGACGTTGTGATAGTTGTTGGTGACTTTAATCTGACAAACGTTGAGTGGATAAATGACGATGAGGATAGCAATGTGCTTGTTCCCTCTAATTTCCACTCCCAATGTGCTGCTGATTTCATTACCGGCCTGATGGGCCTGGGCCTCCAGCAAATAAATTCAATAAGAAATCGGAACCTCAAACTGTTGGACCTATTTTTTACTAACGACCATGCCAACACAACAGTGAGTGATGCTACTAAACTGTCATTGACGGATAAAATCGACATTCACCACCCTCCTTTGTTGATTGAATTTGAATGGCATCCGATTAACAATGGTTCGGAAAATCAGAATAACACGCATTTCAATTTCAAACGGGCTGATTTTCAGCGCATGAACGAATATTTTGCTGCCGTCAATTTCGATGACTTATTCGCAAACAAATCACTTGCGGAGAAGGTGTCATCCCTTCATGACGTGTTAGCGGAAGCTATTCAGTGTACGGTTCCAACGTATGTCCGCAAGAACAACCAAAAATGCCCATGGAAAAACAAAGAACTTCGGCATCTCAAGAATTTAAGGAAAAAATCCTGGGATCACTGGAAGCTGACCAATGACAAGCAGCTATTCGAAGAATTGCACGAGGAATTCAGTGCAAAAAATACCGAGCTTTACAATCAATATGTCGACAAAATGAAATCAAACTTGAAAAGTGATCCATCTTCGTTTTGGCAATATGTTAACTCTAAAAAGAGCACTGATAACATACCGAAAACCATGCGATTCGGCGACTCCAAGACATCCAGCAAATCGGAGCAAGCAAATTTATTTGCGGACTTCTTCGGGAGCAATTACTCCACATCTACGACACCAAATAATCAACCGTCACCTCAGTCTGAGAACACCTCTTGTTTCCAGCTTGACCTAGATTTTGTCATGATTGAAATGACGAAGGTCAATGCCAAGAAAGGTGTTGAACCTGACGGTATTCATCCTCTGATTTTGAAGGAGTGTGCTCCAACGCTTGCTAGTCCGTTGACTAAGATCTTCAATGAGTCGCTTTCATCTGGCATTTTTCCCGACGAATGGAAACGATCGAGTGTATCACCCATATTCAAAAAGGGCGCCAGATCGGACATTGAAAACTACAGGTGCATAGCAAAACTACCAACAATCGCTAAATTCTTCGAGCTCCTCGTCAACGTAAAATTGCTTGAAACTGTTCGTGATCGCATCTCGCCTAACCAACATGGCTTTATGAAAGGACGATCTACAGCATCAAACCTTACCGAGTTTGTGTACTACGCCCAGAGTGGCTTAAACACTGGAGCTCAAGTTGATGTCCTGTACACGGACTTTACGAAAGCCTTTGATAGAGTCGATCACAGCATTTTGATCCAGAAGTTGAAAACATTCAATCTACCTCAAAACTTGCTGGAATGGCTTAAGTCGTACCTCGAAAATCGCATTCAATTTGTCAAGCATGGAGCAAGTGAATCGGATGATTTTACAGCGTCGTCGGGTGTCCCACAGGGGAGCCACCTTGGCCCAACACTGTTCCTGCTGTTTATCAACGACATCGTGGATCAAATGCCCCCTCAGACATCATGATATTACTGTTTGCTGATGATATCAAAATAGCCAAAATCATCAAGTCTCAGCAAGATTCGGAGATGCTACAGCAAGCCATCGACAAACTTAAACATTGGTGTGACGTGAATCTGCTGCACCTTAACCTCAAAAAATGTGCAGTGCTATCTATCTACAAGAAACGTCAGCATTTGGAAACAAGCTACACCTATGGCGACCACACCTTCGACAAAGTGACTGAACACAAGGACTTGGGTGTTCTAATTGACAGAAAACTATCATTTGCTAAACACATTGACATGGTCACTTCGAAGGCAACGGCTGCACTTGGCTTTGTCAAGCGCTTTTGCCATGACATCACTGACGTTACCACACTAAAATCGCTGTATTTTGCATTGGTTCAGTCTCACCTCGATTACTGCGCCATGGTATGGCTTCCATTCCACAAAATCCACAGTGACAAAATCGAATCCGTGCAACGCCAATTCACTATGTACGCTCGTCGAGAATACCCATCCGTGCATAACCAATACTCAATCACACCGTACGAGCAACGATTGTCAGACCTGAACATGATTAGTCTTCGCCGTCGACGTGTCAACGCGTCATTGAGTTTTTTCTACGACATCATCAACGGTAACGCTAACTGTCCAACGGTTAGTGACAAAGTCTCATTTAATGATGGGCGTTCATTGAGACACAGCGAGCAATTCAGGGTCAATGACAAGCACATGAAGCTGGTGCGCGAAGCTCCAATTCCTCAAATGTGCAAAATGGCGAACATGGTGCCGGAACAGTTCACAGCAGCGACCTCAAAGAAGAATTTTGCATCATCGGTTCGCAAAATGACGGACACCACTTTTGGATCGCTTTGCAAACTCAAATGACTACCTGGCCGCCTAGTCAATTTTTCATCCAGGTAACCTCATTTTTTGTATGTGTTCTCTACGAGAACACCTTGATACTGCCCCCATTAATGATGAAATTTCGATTTTCATGTTGCCGTTTAACCTGATCCATGATCCCAAGCGGACGAATTCCCAAGGACAAAGCATACTGCCCGGGTGCCATTTGGTTGCTTCTGATTGCAACAAACATGAGCGGGGCTGTCCCAGGTTCCAACCACCCACGTGGAAGTCAACTCATCTCACACGGACCACACAGCAAAATCAATAATTAAAGACTGACGAATTTTTTCCATACATTCTTTTAGTGTATTGAAAGGATGATACTTATCTGTGATGTTTACACTTATTTATTGTAAATTTTTATTTCTTTTTGATTTTGTACTTTGTTGTAGCCATCCACGAGTTGGCGAGTTAATATTCTTATCTTTGAAGTCAATGTTGAATTATTTACCATACGTTTCAAATCATGGTCCATGTCAACTCAATGCACTCTGCAATCAACATGGATCTGCCTTAACCGACGTAAAACTTCTCATCGATTTATCTATCTGATAAATTGAGTGACGACTTTTGCAGTCTCAAAGTCTTAAATTTAACGCGTAACAAATAACGCTTCACATAGCCTTTGTCCCTTTGGAAACGTTTACCAAAGGTTATCCTGGACCGTTTACTATAGACTAATATCAAGCATTTCCATCTTGGTTGTATGACTGTTTTAGTTTTCATGTTCCTACTATTGTGAATACCGCATGATGTACGAAAAGAGCCAGGTTTTTTAACGAGGCGAGAACTGATAGTTGTCGAAACCTATTGCTACTAATTGTTTATTATTTTAAATATGTAACAGTCTTGCACTCTTTTCCGGCCAAACCTCAATCAAAACCCACATTATATTCAGCCAGAGCTTGGCGGTGTTTAATAAAATAAAAGATAAAAATAAAAATTGACTTTATAAAAAAATATTTTATCAAGTAAAAACTATTTTTCATTGCAAATGCTTTAGAACTAGCGTTTTACAAGAAATTGTAGATTTGTAAATCAGTTTTACAATTCTCTGTAAACTTGTAAACTAATTTTACAGGGAATTGTAAACTTGTAAATCAGATTTACAGGTACCTGTAAAATTGTAAGTCAATTTTACAATTTACAAGTTTACAATTATTGTAGCTGTACGGTGCAACGGGCCCCTGATATTGAGCGCAAACACCACCTAGATAATCTAAGGCTAATGACAATACAATCAAGTAAACTTTCCGTTCTGTCAAACGTCATACTGAAGTATAAC
This sequence comes from Sitodiplosis mosellana, assembly GCF_009176505.1. Classification (NCBI taxonomy): domain Eukaryota; kingdom Metazoa; phylum Arthropoda; class Insecta; order Diptera; family Cecidomyiidae; genus Sitodiplosis; species Sitodiplosis mosellana. The sequence continues at coordinate 787 of NW_022602349.1, read as the reverse complement.
ATACAGACATCACGAATTCACCATCGGTTCTTTAGATGGCGCTTCGGTCAACCGAGTTCGTGTGAGATAGCTTCCAATCATTTTGGACAGCTCGATCGCATAAATTGCAATGAGTAGTTTGTTAAAATTTTACGTGAAATATAATAAATATGCTGAAAAAAATGCGATATCAACTTGAAAAATATTGAAAATCACTTGATCAATTTTCCGTAAATAGGGCGTTCCAAAATTCCCCACTCACTAAGACTTAGAACATTATCGTGTTTCAGTCACTCAATGTATTTTTTATGCGAAATTCCTTTTGTGAGTGATTAATGGTATACGATAATTTTAAACATATTCGTCTGAGTCGATTTTTCGAAAAATGTTATGGAATCAATGCAGACAGGCATTCACAATATTAAATTTTCATGACTTGATTTCATGTCGATGTCGCACACGTACACACTCGTCGTGTGCTAATGGAAATACGAGGTTTTATTTAGAGAAAACGATGACAGTTGTTCACATGTCTCAAACTATTCATTCGCGGCGAAATTTGGCGGTGTTCCGAATTTCCCCACCTTCCCCCACAAGTCATTTTGGACCAACCATTCGCGTTGAAATATTTGCCAATTCATAAAACAGTAATGTAACTTTATGTCGGCAATTAAACAGATAAAAAATGAAAATATTGTTATCACGTCAAGATGATAGCAACGTGTTCGCTTTTTATCAGTTTAGTTGCCCGCACGAGGTCGCGATAAGCAAATCTGATTAAGTCCAAAATAACTTGTTGCTATTTTCC
>NW_022602348.1:0-4209 GCF_009176505.1 Sitodiplosis mosellana | reverse complement strand
AAATCAGCTGTGAATGCTTACAAAATCATATTCATGTGTTTTTTTTTCTAAGTAAAATTCAACTTTTCGGGCATTATTCGGTTTGCCCGAGTTTTGCGAGTTTTATGTGAGTGTTGCGAGTGCGAGCGTTCGTGAATCTCCTCATGAGGCGTCCGTATGCGAACGGTGTAGTGTGACTGCTTCTTCTTCTTAACTAACACATCTATACATGTAAGTCGCCATATTCGTTAAAATGTTCACAAATGGCACTCAATACACTGTATACATTTTCAATATGGCCGCGCCCATTGTGTACGACAGTGTGAAGAAGAAGAAGCAGTATTATAAGAAACTGTGTATGGGTTTACATGGGGATGTCATGAGGATAATAAATGTTTTATTGTTGATTTCAAACCGCATATAAATGAGTGTAATTGTCATAGATTTTACAATCTGCTAGTAAAAAAATTATACCTTTAGTGCAAAAGCATTTATTGCTCTCCCTAACGCAAACGCCATCTATTCGGTGCGAACATGAAAACAAACAAAGTGACTCCAGCTGCCAACCGATATACGAATCGGTGGAAATGAAGGCAGTGTATAAAAAATATGTCGAACAAAACGAACCACAGCGTTTCCTCTATATAGAGATGTTGTTGTATTATAACTCTGTATGAATCAATTTGTTTTCATGTTCAAACTGAACAGATGGCGCTCGCGTTAAGTAGGACAATAAATGCTTTCGCACTAGCCGTATGAAAAAAATATTTTAAAAAACACACATTAAAATTAGCTAATAAAACAACAATTTTGTTGTAATCGAAAATTTGTGTACTCAGTGCGCATCACCTCGACTAAAGTACTACGTGACAGCAGTCACAATCGAGTGACAGGCGCGTAGTTTTGGTTACCTATGCTTCACTCGGTCCAGAAAAATCATTTGCACTAGAATTTTCCATTTTTAACAGTGACACTGTTTTCAAGCACTAGTTTTTATTCTTTATCATTTGTTTCTGTTTTACTCTTTATAAATTTACTAATTAAATCAAATTTAACGAGAACCCACTAACATCGACTGTATTGAACAAAATATATCAGTAAACTGAATTCTGTTTTCAAATAATTTGTATTACTTGGAATTTCCCCGACTGGATATACCACAATAAAATTTACTGTTAACCTAGCAGTCATTGTAACTTAACAGTGAAGTGTCACCGTCACAGTGAGCATTCGAACGAGTATAACGCATTCATATATACACGGAGTAAGACATTGGGCGTGCGTGTTATGTATGCGTAGTACTTGTTCGCATGCTCACTGTGACGGTGACACTTCACTGTTAAGTTACAGTGACTGCTAAGTTAACAGTAAATTTTATTGTGGGATAGCATCCGCACCGGCTGTAAAATTCCAAGAATTCTGGCTCGAGAGCTACCAAACGAACGACACACACAATGGTTGTGAAGCCAAAAATAAAAATAAAATAAAATGCAATATAGCAACAATAATATACGTTATGGTCAAAGAAGGCATGATTTGTACCCTTATATGCGATGCAGGATAACCGTTAATCTAGAGTCAATGTTTAGCGGTACTATTTATAATATTCATAAATAGCATGTTGCAATTTACTTTTGAAATGTACCTCACATTAGTTCAAATGAAAGCCGTCATGTAATCATACGAACAGCGCTCAAATCGTTTTGTAGAATTTTCATACAAAATGACAGTGAGGCACTTTTGCAACATGCTATTTTGTTCTACTTTATCCTTTTGAACTTTTGAAATAAAAAATGCGTTTAACACAACAACACATATCGTTTGGACTTTTAGCTTAAAATTCGAAGTGGAAACCTATTACTCTGATAATAATGTGAAATTTTCCCATTTGACACCAAATAGCTCCTCTATTTGACACCAAATAGCTTCTCTATTTGATACGAAATAGTTTTTCTATTTCATCTGATATTTTTCCGCGCAACTTTTTTGTATTACATTTTCGCTCTAAACCACTCACATAGTGTTTCATATCAGTAGTGTGGAGCGAAAATGTAATACAGAAAAGTTTCGCGGAAAAATATCGATGATGAATGAGCGGAAAAGGTATAGCTATATATTCTGAAAAAACTGATGTAGGGTTATGTCAAGATGTTTGTGTTGACATTTATTTCACAACAAGTATTCAAAAAGTTTGTGGTGATTCTCGGTACTAAATTTATTTTTGCCGCTAGAGCATCACAAATCTTTTTTGACTTTGTAGTGAAAAAAAAGTTAGAAATATATTTAGTACCAAAAATCACCACAATCTTTTCGATTTCTTGTTGTGAAATAAATGTCAACAATGTATAATAATCTATAGTGAACTATATAGCTATCTCTTTTCATTTGACATATTGGAATAGTGAGAACGAAACTTAAAAAAAGAAATGGAGCTTCAATCTTACCTTGTCCCACTGCTCCCATCGCTTTGGTAGGCACGTTCCCAGGCCCACCCTCAGTTTGCTTCAAGTTGAAAATTAGAAACGAATAAAGGATAATTAGTTTGGAATAACCAAATTGAATGAATCGACATGTAAAATTAATGGATTTTTGAAAGAAAAAAAACCATTTGTAGAAATAAAATGTCGGGTAAAGAACCGTGTTGTACACTGAAGATCTCGTATCAGTTTCGTGAAAAATGTAAAATAAAAACGAACATATATGCATTTTTAAGCATATTTTGAGGTCGAATGAAATGTCCTCTTCATAAGGTATAATTTTGTTTCGATTACTTTCTTCGTTTTCCAAAAGTCAATTTGTATGGAAAATGAAAAAAAAGCTCTTCATGTCATCGATCGACCCGATGAAAAAAAAAAAATACAGAAAAAGTTGTAAGTTACCATGAATTGGTCTCCCAAAACCGCAACCAGAACCAAACAAACTAAACGGAGAGAAAATATTGATTAAAACACAATGAGTGACTGAAATCTCAAGTATTGTCAAAAATGAAAATTAGAAAAAAATGAAGGAAAAAAGAACTTAGAAGAGTAAACTCACCCATCAATTGCTTAGACATGTTTATAGTCAAATCACTTGAACAATAACTAAATTTCCACGATTTTGGTGCCTCATTTATAGTCAAAAATTAGATGTTGCAAACTTATCATCATTATGACACGTACAGCAAAACAGAATTTCTTATGACTGAATTAGAAAACAAATTATTTGAAAAAATGTTTTTAATTTGAGCTTGGTGCGTCAATTCTCGCGTTTTGTTAATTTGACAGGTGCAAATGTTTGTATATGTAAATGAACTCGTATTGACGCAAAGGAAATTGCGCATGAAAACCACATGAGTAACAAATTTTTCTAAAAGTAATTTATTTTCGAACTCAGTGAACGTACAATTAAGTTTCCTTGTGTAAATTCTCGCTTGTTCATTACACAGATGCAGATGTCTAAATATGTAACTGATTCTTAATTAAGATTCTTAATTAAGAATTCACACTCCCAATATAGATGTGAAAAAACTAGAAAAATACATGAAGAATTGTGAATATACCTAAATTGGAATACTCAGATAATTTGACTCAAAAATGAAATATGGTTGGTTTCTCCAAAGGTTCATTAAAGAATGAATTTAATTTTAAAACGGTTTGGTTAACAAGTTTAAACAATAATAAATAGTCCTCCTCCGTAAGACGAATTTTTCCGCACCGTTTTCAGAACGTTCAGCTTTTATTCAGATTTTGCCTAGGAAATTTATAAGAATTTTCAGAAAAGAACAACAGTACGTTCATGTATTTTATGGAAAATTCTATTATGATTCCGGAAATCTTGATGTTGGGTATTCAAATCAAATAAAACGTCTGATTGTCTTTATTGTCGTCTGAATACTGAAAAAATTGGAACAAAATGTGACGAGTTGAAAAAAATACCATTTAAAATAACCACATTTTTCTTGACCAAAATTATGATCGTCTTTCTTTTACATTGGATTTATTATATGGCAGCCCTTCGAATCCATAGAACAACATGAATGAGCGAAGGAGTGATTTGAAACTCTCATACAAAAGCGCGATTTTTAACAAAATTAAGAACAAAAAATGCAAGAAATTTTGAATTATTATACCGATCTGATATGAAAAAGGTAGGTTAGAGGGTGCTAGGTTGTTCCTGGGCCCTTATTATTTTGATGAAATAAATCGAGTGGGAGTGATAAAATCCACCTGGGGAGCCTATTTTGGGTAC
>NW_022602347.1:0-1161 GCF_009176505.1 Sitodiplosis mosellana | reverse complement strand
GTGAACTGAAAACAAATTTAATGTTTGAAATTTGCCTTCAATTCCCGTCAATTGAATTGAGAAAACGCATGACATACAATGGAATTGGAATTTGCCACACAGAAACAAATGTAAACAAAAGAAATCCGATTGAGAATGGAGACGTCACACTCACGCACACAGATGTGCGGTAACATAGCATAGATTCAATGTACGCTAGTCATAAGCGAGATGGAGAACGGCTAGGTATTTATTAGGAATCTGTACTAAAATCTCATGCCAAATCGCCGGTGAGACGAATTCACTTGATTTCATGTCTCACACTCGAAACGAGTGAAATATGGTACGGTGTGAGCTAGCTGTCAAAACGGCACGAGGTATTTTTTGGATTCGATTGGAAAGGATTCGTACGAACCACACGCAGACCGCATGAGCGGAGAAAATTATTTACGTACGGTAAAAAAAGAACATAACCTGTGGCCGCCGAACCAGAGACAAAGAGATCCATTGAATTCAGAGCAACTGGGCGGATTTTGGAAACCCATTTTGTTACAACGACTGGCAAACGTAATTTGCCGAGCACGTGGGGGCATTTCCGAGCTCCTCAGAGCGAAGGGAATTTGCCGAGTATATCGGAGCCGTCGAAACATCCCGAACGTGACGACCACAGAGTAGCCCAGGGCCATCCCGGGTACTCGACGGACGGACCAAAGAGAGCCACATCGAGTGCGAGACGAGACCACAACGATACATCTAAACATAGGCAATTCGCAACCACCAGTCGAATTAGCAATTGCCCTCGTACAGCGACGATTTACACCGCTGACGAGATCGACATTGAAGTAACCCGTCGATCAACCAAAAAACCAATTCGCCTGCCACATTTGGGTTCAGGTTAGATAGATTTAAGCCGCTACTCGTTGCTATCGTCACGAATCACATTCCGGCGAGCATCTATCGAAGATCTACACCGTTGATGCGACCGCCGAAGAGCAGCGAGCATTAATTCATAAGCAATTAAATCAGTGTGAGCCATTCCTCCATCTCAATCTATCGGAAAACAGATTGATTAAACGATATTGTAAACTAAATCCATTGACCGGTTTTTTTTATTGAACGTTCTTTCAGTCCAGACAGAGAAACAAAGACAAAATTTCGCGTAAGATATTGAGTTTTAGTTCA